>NW_014577723.1:77832-90130 GCF_000485595.1 Priapulus caudatus
CAGTGTATTGTTAGAAGGTGTTCACTGTTCAACAATACACACTGTATTGTTAGTTACCAGGATTATCTGATTATAATAGGTACCATAGGTATTATTAGCTCTTGATAATATACTTGTGTGCGCAAACATAGAATGCTAAATAAATACGAAATCTATTTACTACCAAAGTCTTAATGTTTCTCTACTCTCTTTCACCTATTATTGCCGACAATTTCCTGTAAATGCCGTCCAAATGCTCATCTGCAACACACGCAGTGGAAAAAATACTCGGGGGCTCGGTGTGATTTAGCCCCCGAAATGCCAAAAAGACCCCCCGTAAATTTGCATAGAGTTCAATGCAAACCAAATTTTAGAGTGCTATTTTAATGCACGCAAGCTTGAAAAGTAGCCCCCGAATAAAAATAAAACGCGAGAATTTCGTCAGGCTTTGTGTAATTTCGCGTGACACAGCTCGGTACATGTGTAAATATAGATTGTGACCGCATGATAGAAGTGCTGAATTAGATAGGGCAGATGCAGTAGTGCATATATATGCATATATATATATATATATTAAAGTGAAATTCCTGATGAAAAGCCAGAAAATATAATTTGCGAAAAATGTCTCCAGTTTACGTGATATTGTAGCTAGCATCGTACCCGTATCTATATATGCATAGAGACAATGAAAGGATGGAAACTGAAGTAGTAGTTTGAAAATTGCATGTGTCGTGAAAGGAAACATATATTTGATCAATTGTGCAGCCTGTACGCTTCATCATGTAAAATGCTGTGTGTTAACACAGGCCCTTGGAGGCTCAAGTTTCAAGTTTCAAGAAGAGTATAAGAGCGAAGCATATTCGCTCTTTCGCTACATTTTTGCTACCTTGGATCCAGCTCAGCTAAATAAATTCTGATTATCACTTGATTTTGAGTGGTATTTCATTCTCAGTTATGACTTGCTGAAGTGTTCTAAAATATAATTGCATTTTTTTGTGGTTAGAAACTTTAACCACAAAGCCACATTTAAACAGAGTTGCACATGTTTTAGTTCTTCTATTGATCAGATTTCACTGCAATAAAAACGAAGCTTGCGTATAGGATGCGCTCAAAAACTTTGCTGCTGATCCCGTTACGCTGACTTGTTTGCGATCTGTTTACACCCAACTGTAGAGACTGCACATTTCCAGGAAAACGGAAAATGGACGGAAATCACGGAATCACCCCCTCAGGCTCTGAAACGGAATCACCAGTTTCACAAAAAATAACCTCCCAAAACACAAAAATAACCTTTAAACAGCTCAAATCACTCCCAACACACACAAAATGATTATGAAAACTTATCTTACATTCATCACTTTAACTCTCCAAAAAAAATTACAGATCCAAAAAATTTTTTTTGCGGAAATTGCGGAAATGTGCATTATTTCTGAATTAAAATGTAAAAATTTGCTGAAATGGAATTGAAGTGGAATTTAGTAATCTAAATGGAATTTAGCAAATTTTGAAGCGGAAATGTGCAGTCTCTACAACTGTGACCATCCGTGTGAGTGTTGGTGGCTAGTTGAGGTATCTATGAGTATGAGACCTGTGCGAATGCCATGTCACGTCGCGACGTGAGTTTCGTAGCTGCAGCAAGCAGGAGGGACACAAGCTGCTTTGGCCCTTACAAGTATACATTATTAGTTTTTTTATGGCCTTTGAAGGTGAGGTATAATTTTAGGCATTTATGAGAAGTTATTTGGTTCTCTCTGGATACATTTTTTCTCTCAATTTTTCGTCTCAAACTGAGAAAAATCACCTTTATGAATTGATGAAACGTATTCTTGTGAAGAATTTTAATAAGTTGCTACAACCACGTTGATCGGAAGGAAGGCTTAGCAGTTAATCGCGTGGGATCATTCGCTGTTCTCATCTGCTTCCAATTGCTTGACTAAACCATCTGCAGTTGTTACATCGCGCGTGATGGATTTTTTTACCGCGCACCATCTGTTTTATGCTTCGTACTATTCCTTGGAAGCCAAAACATTCATTGGGGCGCAAAGTCGCAAAAACAAGAATAAAAGCACTCGCACGTGCAGACAGGGGTAAGATTCTGGTGCTTTTTTTGCTTCGATTTTTTTTGTCTTTGAAGCTCTATATGTTATTATTATTATAGGGGCGGGTCCCGCATCCAGTATGAGCGTTCTTTAATACAGACAGTCTCCGTTTTTTGCCGGGCAGGTGGGCGAAGTGGAAGGGTGTTAATGCTCCTTGCTAATTTAATGGTCATGTCGTGAATGCATTATGCCTTGAATGCAATTAGACGAAGTGTGTTAACTTCCTAGTAGAAAATGTATGTATTCTGTATATATATACAGGTGTGAGTCTGTGCGCAAAGGAAATTGAGATTCGAAGTGAGAGCAGTTCAGAGCCTAGATCCAGGGCTTAGAGTCTAGTCAGAGCCTAGATCCATGGCTTAAAGACTTAGAGTATAGTTCAGAGAGAAGAGACGTTTAGCAATTTTTTGAGTCTTTTTAATGGGATGTCAATACTGACACTATTTGCAATGTCAAAAATACATCAATATTGAGGTGTAGTTTCACCTTCAAATATACGTCAACATTGAGACGTACTTTCAACCTTATGTGTCAAATTTGAGACATATTTTTAATGCAGGCTTCGAAATTTAAGGTGGCAAGCAGCTCAGGTTTACTGCCTACCAGTGAAAAAAATACACGGGGGCTCGGGGCGATTTAGCCCCCGAAATGCCAAAAAGAGCCCCCGTAAATTTGCATAGAGTTCAATGCAAACCAAATTTTAGAGTGCTATTTTCATGCATGCGAGCTTGAAAAGTAGCCCTCGAAAAATTAATTTTAATTTTTTCCCTGCTGCCTACTAGGCCAAAACAAAATATATGTGTGGTTACCGTTACATGCCGGAAAAAAATAGGGTAGGTAGGTAGGGAAAACATTTTATTTCCTTGAAATATTTTATTTACGAACCAAACCGAAGGATGTGCGTTGTGCCTTTTGAAGCAGGAACTGTCCAATTCATATATTTAAAAAAAAAAATTTTGACTTTAATTTTTAAAGAAAATTGACAATAAAATGTTTAGGGTTGCTGGGAATAAATAGGGTCGGTCGGGAAACCGTAACCACACCTATATTTTGTTATGGCCCTAGGGTCAGTTTGTTGCCTGCTCTCAATATCCACAGAAAATACTTGCTGCCAAGAAATTCCTAGTAAACTATAGTAAAAACGTCAAAGATTCTGCCTGGGTGAGTTAATTTTTGGCCCGCCTTTTTCTCTGGCAACAAGTAGTTGCTGCCTGGTAAAAAAAGGTCATTTCTGATCCTGCAACGTCAAATATACGTCAATTTTAGGAGGTAATTTTCTACGTCAAAGATAAGTAAAATTCAGGGCATATCTTCTCCCGTGGTTATTGTTGGAATTGTAAACCTCAGATGGAAGGGTAGTTATCGGAGTCTCCGGCGGGGCAGTGGCGTGTTTTTGTGTTGCACGGCGACAGGGATGCGATACATGGCAGATGGGGGTTTTGCCGCAAACGGGACGCTCGACGCCGTAACACCGCTCGCGTTACCGCAGTGGATGCTGCGCGCTCCGGCTGGCGCATCCCCACAGTCTGTGTTCACCGTGCGCGATCGTCGGATGCTGCGCGTGCCCCGCGGTGCAGGCCAGCGTTAGCGTCGTCTTTGACTCAGCGACCACAGAGTGCGATCTCCGCGTAACGGCGGGAGGCGGTGGAGCAATGGACACGGAGCAGGCCGGTGTGTGCGCAGGGATCGGCGTCACGAGAATCGTCCCCGTACCGATGGACGTGGTGCCGGGTGACGCCGGCGCGACGGTGGGATGTAACGTGACGGCAGACGCACTGGATCACGAGGAATCGGGTGACGACACTCTTCTCTGTGAACTCGACATTGTCGGTGTGTCGATGCCAGATGCGGTGCACTGCGTAGTGCCCGTGTGTCTAGAGTTCGAACGCGCTGTTCACACATGTATATATCACGAATGCTTAGCCGTGTGTCATGTAGTTACACGGCTGACTGTCGTGTATCCTCGTGTCGATTCCCACACTCCCCACTCTTTTCACCCCCCTCCCTTTCTGCTTAGTTACCCCCAACTCGTCCCCTTGTTAGGTGTTTCTATCGTGAGGGACGTCCTCCAAGCGTGTGTTTAAAGATAGTCTAACCCTCCCCCTTCTGTACTACTCTAGTTAATGAGGAGACCTAGGAAGTGCAGTCGCCTGATTCCGATAGAGTCGAACCTCTATAGTAATGTATACTATGTAGTACAAGGAATGTATGAGCTCCTCCCTCGCGCAGCAGGGTTGCTGATGGCGTGTGTTCTCTCTCTTGGTGTTCAGAAATCAAAAATGCGAAGATCGGCAAGCTGGCGCGGCCAGGGGACGCGGCGCAGCCGGAGCAGCAGCAGATGAAGGATTTCATTGACCTGGAAGATGAGAAGCCCATCAAAGTGCGCGTCATGGTGCGAATACCCGTGAAAAAGTATCCGAAGGTACGTACACACAGGACGTTGCTGACGAGCGAGGCTGCGGTGTAGTGATGTCCCGATGATCGATTATAATCGAAAATCGATCGATTATAGTCTCAAATTCGATAATCGATTATGAAAACAAATAATCGATTATCGGAAATACCAAAACAAACAAACAAGGAACTGTACTCACGATGTGTGAATTGATATGACAAGTAGAGCACAAGTCCTGCATGGGCCCGTTGTCAGAAACATCGTAAAGTTAATGCTAATGTTAATGCTACGATAACACTTACGACTAATGTTAATGCTACGAGAGTCTCCGTATTGTTTGTTACATTGTGTTGGAGGGGATATTCCATTGGCAGGACATTAACTCGGCTACACAGCCTACTTACAACAACTTACAGAACACAAACAACTTACTTACTATAATAAAGAACAAGTCTTGATCATGTTTGTTTAATCATGTAACTTTTAATGTTTTAATAAAGGCATATAAACCATTTCTTTTTAAATTGATTAAATACTGTATTAACCGATTATCCGATTATAAACGATTATCGATTGGTTAAGGGAAACCGATAATCGATTATGAAATTCCAGCCGATTCCCATCACTACTGAGGGGCCACATTTGGTTCGTGTGACTCCCTGAAAATTCTGCCATTCTAACTAGTTCGTTCCAGAGCAACGCCTCACAGAATTACCGTATTTTTTCAGTAAAAGTCCAAAGAAAAATTGGCAGACGTGCAACCGCATGAATCTTAAAAATAAGCACGTATGCGTTATTGTTAATATCTTTAATTTTGAACTTCAGACTGCAGACTCCCTCATTTTGCTGCGGACTCCCTCTTTTTGAGGGCAGGGGTTCGTTGGACTCCCGTGTTCAAAAGTTAATTTCTACCCCTGGTGTCTACATGCTCGGGTGTGCTTGTGTGGAGATACCTTTTATGTTGAATGTTTGTTTTGCTTGGTACATATAATCAAGAGCTAATAAATACTTAGGTATTTATTAGCTCTTGATATAATGTATTGCCTGCAGATTTATATAATGTATTGTACAGTGATACAATTTGTAAAAAAAAGAAGAAAGGGAAAGATCAATCAAATTTGTTGAGTCGGCCTCTTTTTGGCGGGTCGGTCGGGCGATGGCAAACAAACAATATTTTTATTATGGCTTGGGATGCTGCAATGCGAGGTTGATCGTTGAAATTCGTACTGTTTCCGCAACGAAATTTATGGAGAGTGGGGGTTTGACCAGTCGGTGTTAAGCTGGGTTTACACTACCGACTTTCTGTTGGCGAATTGGCGAATTGGACCAACTTCCCAACTATACAACTGGGGCCCGTTGCCAGAAAAAAATTAGTCTTAACATTAACCTTAAACTTAAGTGTTTCTCTTAAAGCGTTGCCAGAAACTTCGTAAAGTTAAGAGAATTAAAAATTCTCGTACTTTTCTCTTAACTTTAAGAGATCCTAGACCCTCCCTTAACTTTAATATTAAGATGAAAATAACACATTTAGACTAAGAATTACAATTATAGTGATATTATATTTTATATTAATGAGTAATATCATGTTTTTTTCTTGAAAAACACGTCAAAAACAATTATCTACGATCGTGAAGCCACACAAAGTGTCAAAACATTTACAAATGCCGTATGCATTTGTTCTCTTGTTTTAAATACTTTTGCACTGACCACACGACTCTCGCGTCTCGTGAGAATTGCTACAGTGTGAGAATTTGTCTTGTTGTTGCAGAACCTTGGTGCAGAATAAATTCAAGACCGTGTCGTTTTTCATCAAATATTATTTTATATGTGGTTTAGCCATCATAATATGCATAAATTACGGTGATGTACAATAAATGTGTATGAATTTGAATTTTGTGATCGATTCCCATCAATCAGCCAGCCTTGTGTGAAGTTCCTGTTATCGTAAGTTTTCACTTAAGTAAGTTTAGTTTAAGTTGGTTTCTGGCAACGCTATTAAATTAACCTTAACATTAACATTAGACTTAAAATTAATCGTAACTTTACGAAGTTTCTGGCAACGGGCCCCTGGCAATCAGCAGTGTAAGAGTGCAAAAGTTGCAGCGCAACTGCGTCTAGCAACTAGTTGGGAGATTAGAACATGTTCTATTTTCGCCAACTCGGTGTTGTCGAATTGCAAAATTGGACAACACAAAGTTGGTAATGTAATCCCAGCTTAAAGTGTCTACGTCACGAATCTCCTGAAATTTATAGTTGAAACCTTATTTTGTAATTTTAATTCAAAGTTAGTACTTACGTACTAAATATATCCTCAAACTCTCACCTGATAAAAATGTTTTTACGTTGGTTAAATTTGCAAAAAATCTTGACGATTTGAATTAGTGTTATTAACACTATTTACCCAGTACTGTACAGATACTGGCGTCTCTCGGTTGCTGCACTGGTTGCTGTGGTCGATGTCGTCGTGATTTGTGTATGGTGCACAAAGTGGGGCCCAAACAGTTTCTGTTTTGATTTGTGTTAACTATATAGAATATAGAATATAGAATATAGGAAAAATAAATAATATATGTTCATGAAAAAATTATAAATAAAACTGCGAAATGCTATTTGTGTTTTTTTAATTTCTGCCAACAAAAATGTTTGTGACATCCCCTTCAGGATAGATCAGAGGCTAGATTAACTAAACGATAAACAATGGTGGGCAGACCAGTTCAATTCAGTGCATCGGAAAGAAAACGAAGGAGAAAAAAGCAGAAAGAAGATTATATGAGAAACTCCCGCTTAAGTTTACAAGGAATTTCCATGGCTGCCACAATAATTTTGCCAATGCCTCGTTTACCGCAGATGTTCGCTATGTCGGCTAGCTGCGTCTGGGCGCCACGCAAGAGTTTCAAATTAATGGCGGTTGTGTTTGTGTCGAGCGTTTGGTTGCATCCAATGCACCGGCAAATTAGGGAGTATAAAGAAGGTATATAAGCATGAAAAGTAAACAGAAATGCTAATTGTATTTTCATACATTTTATTTTGTACAAATAACACACAAATATACTACTTGCTGGTGCTAGAAATTTGTGACGTAGACAGTTTAATGATGGGATGCTGCAATGCGAGGGGAATTGTTGAAATTCATACTGTTTCCACAACAAAATTGATATAAAGTTGGGGTTTTGACCTATCGGTGTTATGCCGGTGCTCAGGGAGTTCTATGTGTGTATTCAGCATGTGTGTTCTTCTCTTGCAGTACAACTTTGTCGGCAAACTGCTTGGACCAGGAGGAAAGACACTGCAGCAGCTGCAGGAGGATACATTCACAAAGATGGCCATCCTTGGCAAGGGTGTTATGCGAGACAAGCAGAAGGTTGGTACACACAGCTAAGGTGTGGTGTGGTGGGGGAGGGGTTATTACGTTACATGTATCATATCACGTCAATTCACGTGACATAACTTTATATTACATCACATTACTTTAGGTCACACTACACTACACTACACTACATTACTTTACATAATATTAATACCTAGAGTGTACAACGAGAAAATAGTGCTATTTCCCCGTTTTCCCGTTGTACACTCTAGGTATTATTAGCTCTAGATAATACTACATTACTTTACACTACACTACAGTACATTACCACTACATTACTACTACATTACCACTTCATTACTACTACAATACCCCTACATTACCCCTACATGACCACTACATTACTACTACAATACGCCTACATTACCCCTACAATACCACTACATTACTACTACATTACCCCTACATTACTACTACAATACCCCTACATGACCACTACATTACCCCTGCATTACCCCTACATTACCCCTACATTACCACTACATTACTCCTACATTACCACTACGTCGTATATTTCCTCGTCAGGAGCACGAGCAGCTGATGAGCAGCGACCCGAAGTACGCTCACCTGAAGCTGGAGCCTCACGTCGTCGTCGACGCCTACGCCGCACCGAGCGACGCGCACGCTCGCATCGGCCACGCCCTCGCCGAGCTCAAGAAGTTCATGGTGCCGGTGAGTGAGTCATTGTCACAGTGGCGACGCGAGCTCGTTTCCGTGCGGAGACTGAATCTTGTCGCCGTGGAGACGGGAGCTCGTTTCTGCGCGGAGACTGAGTCTTGTCGCCGTGGAGACGGGAGCTCGTTTCCGTGCGGAGACTGAGTCTTGTCGCCGTGGAGACGGGAGCTTGTTTCTGCGCGGAGACTGAGTCTTGTCGCCGTGGAGACGGGAGCTCGTTTCTGCGCGGAGACTGAGTCTTGTCGCCGTGGAGACGGGAGCTTGTTTCCGTGCGGGGACAGACTGAATCTCGCAAATTGTAATTGACCTGTGTTGCCATTTGATACTCAGAATGTTTTCTCATGCCTAGTATTTGAAATACCATGTAGTTCATTATATTGTGTCATTAGTAATTCCTACAGCAGTGCTTATTCTACTCTCTCCTGGCACATGGTCTTATGCCCTTAAGCCTGTGAATATTTGTTAGTTCCCCCAAAAGTTTCTTCGATTGTGTTATGATTTCATCGCGTGGTGAGGCAGGGAACACGTTGTTTCGCGTTGCGGTCAGCGTGGCAACGATCCACAAGGCGACTCGAACGATTTCGGTCCGATAACTGGTTCCAAACGATGACGATGTTAGCACAGAGGGTGACAAAAAGGCTTCGTTTAAATTTGCGTTCGTTTTAATCGCGGCGAACGCGATCGTATAGCTCGCAACACTTACACCCGGCCTATATTTATACCGCGCCGCTGAGCCGCTCAGCCTCGTTGTTTTCACTACAGACCACAGCGGCCTGGGCTCTGGCTAATGCTGCGGCGGTTGTTGATAGAGCGCGCCGGCGGCAGCTGTGCAGCGTCTTCTGCATCTTGACTCGCATATCCGTTACGCACTCGACATGGGTGCAACATTCTTGCGCCGTACATTCGTGTAGGCGGGAGGGGGGGGGGTAGGTTGATTGAGCGGGGAGGTAGCGATAAGGGATGGTGAGAGAGAGAGGGCAGAAAGAGAGTAAGAGAGAGAGAGAGAGAGAGGGTGAAACAGGGAGCGAGAGTAATGGAGAGAGAGAAAGAGTAAGAGAATGGGGAAGGGAAAGACGGGAAGAGAGGGTGAGCGAAAGAGAGAGAGAGATAGAGAGAGAGCGTGAAAGAGAGAGAGAGAGAGAGAGAGCGTGAAACAGAGAGAGAGAGAGAGTGAAAGAGAGAGAGAGAGAGAGAGAGCGATAGTACGCGTGGAAGATTACTGAAGCAGACGAGTGAAGCCGCAGGCAGCTAGGGTTACACGTAAGAAGCGCACCGATCAACCGGAGCGAGGCTGGTACTGTTTTTTCCCTCTCATAAAGTGAATAGCTCACTAATGTAGCGATGCAAACTTTATCGCTATCGTGCCGGCGGGGACGGCGGCTGCAGCCTCACGCACGATCCGTCGCGGGTCGAATGCGCCTCGCGGCTAAGCACGCGGGATTTGTTCTCGGATCAGAGGCTGAGCCGCGTGTGGGCACAGCAGCGGATTGCGTCGCTGGCTGGCTGCTAAGCCTGCCACGGTGTCCACGGCAACCACAGCATCACTGGCTCTCCTCGCCCGCCATCGTATCCACGGCACCCGCAGCATCCCTGGCTCTCGTCATGCCGCTGTCGTATCCACGGCAACGCAGCATCCCTGGCTCTCGTCATCCCGCTGTCGTATCCACGGCAACGCAGCATCCCTGGCTCTTGTCATGCCCCGTCGGATCCACGGCAGCTGCAGTATTCCGGGTTCACGTCATACCCTGTCGTGTTTAAGGAAACCACAGCGGCCCTGGCTCCTCTTACCCATCTCACGTCCAATACAACCAACAGCATCCTCGGCTCTACACCTTCCATAATGTCCACGGAAATCACAAGATTCCTGGCTGTCCTCACACCCCATCACATCCACGGAAACCACAAGATTCATGGTTCTCCTAGCCCCCCTTATCGTGTCCACGGCAACTGCATGATTCACGTGCTGCGGATGATGCAAGGGTGTGCATGGGATGCTAGAGTGGCAGAGGATGTTGCGGTTGCCGTGGGTTACGCGCACGGAGTGGCGTGTGTTGGCTGACCGGTATGAATTACGTGTGAGTAGATATTAGTGCCATGGCCACATGTCATCCCATCGATGCTGTCTCACCCCATACTCGACCTTACTAGCAGCACTCTGGTAATACAGTCTAACCTGTATATATAAGGGTTGATAAAGGAAAATGCCTAATCTGTGACTTATAGACTGACTACCCTCTGTTCTATAGAAGTTATCAAGAGCTAATAATAGTATACCTTATTGGAAGAGGTTTTGCTGCCACTCAAGAGATGCGTTGTAGTTTCGGTAGTGAGTATATGATGCTCACGTGCCATCGATAATCAGCTGATCATGCATAGAGAATCTTACAAAGCGATTGTGTGGTTTTAGTTGTGTGCGGATATTCGCAGGGCGAGTGTATTACAGAGCTGTAACTCATGTCACACGATAAGATGGTTCTGTTACGGGCGCGTGCATACTCAGTTACGGATCACTGCACGCTGCAGTGACAGGACGTGGAATCTATGTTATAAATCACATGGCTCTGGTATGGGCAACCGTATATCTGTAGTGTTGTAGTCGTCCACGAATGCCGCGGACGTTTTGGAGTAGAAGTTTACTGTGATTACGATTAAAGCAGTTAAAAGCATTTAAGTGCGCTATTAGCGTTCACGCGAAAGCATGATTCTCCAGTGTGACGAGGTGTTAACTGCAAATTTGTAAATGGGAAGGAACGAAAAAGCCCCGCTCTCTGCTTAGCGGATTAAGTCGGGCAAATTTTCGCTTAGGAAGCGATAACTACAGTATAATGTCTGGGAGGGGTACAGTTACAGGCGTGCGCATAACTGCGTACTCAGTTACAAAGCACTCGTGTGTGTTATCTATATACAGTGCGATATAGTACTGTTCGCTTCTGTGATGTACTGTAGACTGCCTCATTTTTGCTAAAGTATATGTAGGGTAAACTGGGGTAAAAACGCTCATGGGGTAAAAACGCCCACTTGACTTGTTTTCACTGCTAGTGAAAAATGACAAGATGAATTATTAAATGGAATATATTTATAATAAGTAAAATGTATATAAATATTAATAATGAAAAGAATTAAATTCATTAACATATTTTAAGGGTATGTATAGGTGCTGTTGAATAAAATGTGAAAAATAAAGTTTAAAGGGATAGTAGACTAGGATTTTACTGCATACAACTGTACTTACTGTACATAACAAATCGTCTATACCCACACGTATTTGTTACCAGATACCTAATTTAATTGTTATAATTAATTACACATCAACGCTACGAAATTTGAACGGCGCCATGACACCCGCGACACCATGCTGCCACCCAAAAAGTTGCGTATTTGACAATTTATTTGCACGTTAAAGACTGAGGGCTATTCACAAAAGTCCAATTTATTTATACCTAAATGCTATTTAACCGAACGATATTCATTTTGGGCAAATTTATCCATATTATAACTGAAACTATATGTCGTTTATAATATAACAATCCTTTTGCTTTTAAATTAATAAATAAGAACACACCTCGTTCTGTAGCCCTTTGCTGTAAAGTGGTTTTGCCCAACTTCAATCATGCGCTTTGAGTTGCGCCGCCCGTCGTGTAATCAAACTGTAGTCGTTAGTTTTAAAACATTTTTTAATAATATTTTTAATGGTGATTAAACCATGAAACTTTTTATGGAGCGTAATTTTAACCTAAATTAACTGAAAATAACCCTAGAACCTAGAGTAAACGATCCTTTAAA
>NW_014577723.1:90586-114057 GCF_000485595.1 Priapulus caudatus
AAAAGCGGCTTTGTGGGTCATTGGTTGCCTCGTCCCAGATATTGAGGTTTCACTCTTGGCACAGCTTGGCCTTTGTGGAGCCACGGCTGATGTTGCAGGTTAGATTTTGCCGCTTTGCCAGGTTGAATGGCAGCTTGAAGGCCGAGTGAGCTGTGTGCCCTCCGTCCAGCAGGGTGGCAGCAATACTGCTTGAAGCAACTGCCAAGGCAATCTTCCTCGTCTGCCTGACCTTGGCCAGAAGAAGGTTGGTAACGAAGGTCTTGCCTGTTCCGCCAAGAGTGTCAAAGAAGAAGAGGCCGCTACGTTTTTTTGGTCAAATTAATTTTTGTCAATTTTTTTGGTCAATTTTTTTGGGTCTAATTTTTTGGTCTAATTTTTTTGACTTAAAATAGTCGTCGGGTCATGCTGATTCAGAATATATATGATGTTGGGGGTGAACTCTTACGTGGGGGGAGAAGATAGACAGACAGACAGACAGACAGACAGACACAAAACAGGCTCGCCCTTTATATAAGAGATTACAATCCTTTTGCTTTTAAATTAATAAATAAGAAACACCCTCGGTCTGTAGCCCTTGGCTGGAAAGTGGTTTTGCGCAACTTATGAGATCGTGCGCTTTGAGTGGCGCCACCGTCGTTGTAATCAAACTGTAGTCGTTAGTTTTAAAACATTTAAAAAAAATATTTCTAATGGTGATTAAACCATGAAACTTTTTATGTAGCGTAATTATAACCTAAATTAGCTGAAAATAACCCTAGAACCTAGAGTAAACTCTCCCTTTAAAATATTACAATCAACTTTAATATTTGCTTAATAATGTTTTTTTGAGTGGGCATTTTTAACCTTCAAAAAATCTGAGTGGGTGTTTTTACCCCGAGGCCTGGGTAAAAACGCCCGCCAAACATCCTCTCGGAAAGGGGGGGGGGAGTTTTCCCTTATCAATATAATGACCATGATAATATATTTGCACACAATAGAGGAGACATGTAGTGCATAAAACCACACATTTGTTTCCTAGTGTCTCCAAGTAGCACTGAGATATTTAGCAAAAACTTAAAAAATGGGCGTTTTTACCCCAGTTTACCCTATATGTATATATATTATTATATATATAAATAAACATATACATACCCGCCTGAATTAGTCAAACATAAGCTTTGAGTGACAGGAAGAGAAAGAAAGGCAAGATGAAAATGCGTGCGTGTGAGAGTTGCGGAGGAAGGTGACGGCAGCTACAGCTGCTGCGCGTGCTAACGCTGGTAACCACGTCTGCTGCGTTGCTTGCTTCACAGGACCAGTCTTATGACCAGATGCAGCAGATGTCCGAGATGAATGGCGGACCGCAGCCCCTGATGGGGGGGCGCCCTCCGATGGGCTACCCGCCGTCGTCGCGCGGACGCGGGATGCCACCTGGTGTGCGCGGTCGTGGCGCGCCTAGAGGTAATGCATGTTCGGTTGTTGCATGATGCCGCAGTTTTGCGGTCAATTGGGTGGCATTTTGAGGGCAAACTTGGTAATTTGGTGAGATAAGAATATTTATCATATATAATCAATAAGTACTTATTGTCAAGTGTCATTTGATTATTTTATTTGTTTATTGCGGGTAAATGTGTTATAGATCTTGTATCTGTGCATTAGTGTTCTAGAATAACTATCATTAGTAATCAATAGCTTATCCATTAATTGATCAATCTACCTGGAATGATTGACAGCTCTAAGCAATCTGTGTTCTGATAGGTTCATTCTAAAAAGGTTGCTTAGTGGTGAGGTGCTGCTGAGTCAACAATTTGGCATGCATTAATAAACAGTTCTAGATGGACCAAGGAGCTGGGGGTATCTTGCACCTTGTTCAGGTGACTTGTCTGTAGGTCATTTTGCAATCGATTCACACAAATTAGAGACGTTTCTCCCGTGACCTTTTGTCGTCATTAATCGTGTCCTGCCCTGCGGTGATCAAACCGGTGATTTTTACGGAGGGATGTATGAAAGCACGATGGGCAAAGAGGAGGAGACCTTTAAATGTCAAGTTGCTCATCTATTGCTGTTGCTCTGTTGATTTCCCACCAGGTGGCATGGGCGTGCCGCGAGGCGGAGCAGCGGGCGGCGGCCGCGGAGGCGCGCCGGGTATGCGGGGTGGCAGCGTGCCCCGGGGTGTCTCCCTCGGCTCACGGGGATCTCCCATGCCGCGCGGGCGTGGCGTTGCCAGGGGCGGGGCACAGACACGACAGCCCCAGCCTCTGTCACTGGCTGTCCAGCAGCAGCAGTCATACAGCGGAGCGTATGATGATCCAGAATACGTAAGTGTAGCCGTGTGTGTCTCATGGTGCTTCGTCATGTTGATTAATTAATGTTGCTCGTTAACGTCGGCAGCATCGTTCGATTCGTGTTTTTCTAAACCTGGCGTCTCTCTAGCTAGATGGCAGTTATCTTTCTGTTGATTTTTTTTTCTCCCTGTCTTTCATTTTTTCATCCATTCATTGTCTGTCTGTCTGTGTATCTGCCTGCCTCTTGATTTGATGGTAATTCTGTCCCTTTGTCTATGTGGTCGTCTGTATTTGTGTCTGCAGTGCTCGAAATAAGGAAAAAAATGTGGTTGCTTTGCGGACAGCCCAGGCATCAAATCGTGTTGTCCGCAACAATTTCTGGTTGTCCCAAAAAATATCCCCAAATCTCCTATTTGCAATCACATAATATGATCAGAAAACACCCAAAAACAGTGGCGTAACCAGGATTTTTTAACAATGGGGGGCCAAAAACAGCGAACTGCGCAAAATAGTGGATGACTTAATATTTTACTGGCTCCTCCGCCTCCCTCTCCACACCCTATGGCTCCTCTACCTCTCAGCTCTGCAATCTTTGTTTTGGGCGCCATGCGAAAAGGCGACATTTTTGTTCATTGTTCTCTGCTTCCAAGATAGGTAATTGTTCAGTGGCGGGTCTAGGATTTCAAGGAGGGGGTGAGGGGTGAGGGGTGAACAGGCAGGGGGGAGGTATGGGGGTCTTCCCCCAGAAAATTTTGGAAACTTGCTAGTTTGCTGGTTCCAAATCGAGTTCACCTCTCATAAATCAGAAAACCTGACCTATACCAGTGTTGGAAATAGCAGCTGGTCCCATATTTTTATATTATTTACGATTTAATTCACGATTAAGATTTCTTGATGAGCTAGAAAACACTTGGATTTGAAGTATGAAAATGAACATTATTGTGCCAGCTAGCCGACACCAGTTGGTAGAGACTGCACATTTCCATGAAAATGGAAAATGGACGGAAATCACGGAATCACCCCCTCTGAAACGGAATCACCCACTCTGAAACGGAATCACCAGTTTCACCAAAAATAACCTCCCAAAACACAAAAATAACCTTTAAACAGCTCAAATCACTCCCAACACACACAAAATGATTATGAAAACTTATCTTACATTCATCACTTTAACCCTCCAAAAGAAATTACAGATCCAACAATTTTTTTTTGCAGAAATGTTGCGGAAATGTGCATTATTTCTGAATTAAAATGTAGAAATTTGTTGAAACAGAATTGAAGTGGAATTTAGTAATCTCCGAAACGGAATTTGGCAAATTTTGAAGCGGAAATGTGCAGTCTCTAAGTTGGTTGGGATTGATTGTCAGTTCAGATGCAAAATATTAAAAGCAAAAGGTTATACACCATAGATTAATTGGGTACTATAACACGCGTATATAAGATAGCCGAGTCGGTATAGAGTTATGGTTAGGGTTGGGTTAGGGATAGGATGGCGGTGCTCGACGGCGGCCGGCCGCCAGGCTAGAAATGCTCTTGCAGAACTCTGCACTAGGTATGGACGCAATGCAGGCCGATTGACAGCCGAAAGAAATTCAATTCGCGGTCAGAAAAATATAAATAAAGTGCGTTTTTTCGTCAACTTTTTTCTTGGTTGTCCACCAGACAATGTCTCAGACTGGTTAGGTTGTCCGGCGCAAATTCTGGTTGTCTCGGACAACCGGACAACGCTTATTTTGAGCACTGTGTCTGTCTATTAATTTTATCCTCTGTTTTCGTGATATAGAATGAGACTTGGTTAGTTATTGGTCTCAGGTATTTCCGTGTTTGGATTTTATAGAATCAGCAATCGTATGGAGGAGGAAGTGGAGGTTTAGGAGCGAGTGGTGGAGGAGGAGGAGGAGGAGGAGGAGGAGAATATGACAGCAGTTATGTACGTAACGATTATTGTCGTCTTGTAGCTTAGGTTAGCGGTGACTTAGAGAGACTAGACTTAAAGTATAGCAACTTTTGATCTCAGTACTCTTGCTATTGATGTACGGTAGTGGAGTAGGGTTGGTAAATTATCATTCTGAATTGATATAGGTCTTCCATCCTCGATATATATTGATAGTTTGATGTGATTGTTGCACACACTACTTATGGTTACCTCACGCGCTTCTCTCACACATCGGCTCCAGGCTTTCCATTTCTCTCTAATTGACTGTATGTATTCAGGGATACCTCTGGCATTCGCCATCTTCGCAAATGCGATAAATAAATAACGGTGGCGATTTTACTACGCTAAGTGGCGGTTAGAAATAGCGAATTATTTAACTGTTCGTAAGACGATTGAATAATGAAATCGTCTAATTGCAGTGTCGTGTCGCAAAATGTTTTCGTACACCTCTTTTCCCATATACATCACCTGTTTACGCATTGCTTATCACATATGATAAAGTGAAGAGCGGGTATAGTTTTTCATTGGTGGCTAAAACATAACTTTTGTGGCTCAAGTCTTGGCTCAAACTTTAAAACATCCAAAGGGAGCCCTGCGTATATGACTGCTGTGTATGTACTGTATAGTGCCTCTCTGTAGCCTTTGTCTAAATTCTATATTTTGGTATTACTTTATCCCTAGATTATATTTTATAAATCTCTCTCTTCCCTCTCCCCCCCCCTACTTTACTCTCCATCTCTCTCTTCTCCCCCATCTCTCTTCCCCTTTCCTCTCTCTCTCTCTCTCTCTCTCTTTCTCTTGCTCGCTCTCTCGTTCCTCCTTTCCTCATCTTTCCCTTTTGCTCCCTCGCCATCCATCTGTCTCTGTCCTTCTCACGTCAGCAGCGATATATAAATATATACGATTGCAGAGTGGAATCTGCTCGACTGGTTTTTATACTCCGCGTATGTTGCTGCAGCAAGCACCAATATATTCTGTCAATCGCAGCAGATGGTAAACTAATTGGTGTAGAGTGAGCCATGGAAGCCTGCTGTGTAATTGCGATGTTTATAACGAACCTAATGCGACAGATCGCTGTCAGCTGGGTTCATTAGAAGCTTAGCAACTGCTATCATTACTGCGCAGTTACATTTAAGTAGAAATCTGTCATCTGCATCTGGAAGGTGATCAGCATTTAAGTGTCAGTCATCTCTCTCCCACCTCTCTCTCCTCCTCTCCCCCTCACCTTTCTATTTTGCCCTCTTTCTCGTTCCTCGTACCCTGATCCATCTTTCTCTGTACTGTATATATATGTATGTCACTCCCTATCTCTTCTCTCTTTGCACTTCTCGTGCTTTTTCTGTTTCAATGTTTTTCTCTTCTATCCCATGTACTTTCTCTCACTCACTTTCTCTGCTATCGTTGACACTTATCTACCGCAGTCTCCCCCTTCCCTTCCTAGTCGCTTCCCTTTCCTACCCCGTTTGAGATCTTTCTCAGTGCTGCCGCCCTGAAAAAACTTTCGCGATTGATGTGTTTTTACATCGATGCGTGCGTGTGAATGTTTCAGGTGGCTGGATTCGGCGGTGGCGCAGCCGCGGATCAGAGCTACGAGGAGAGTTATGAACAGCCGGCGAGCTACCAGGAGTACACCACAACCAGGTAAAGCCCCCACCCTACCCACCCACCACGTTACATGTGCGGGGGAGGGGGATCAGGGTTTTTATATGGTCCTGGAAACCCTAGAAAGTGCAGAAATTTCCAAAAATGTGGGAGGATTCCAGGTTGGGATCGCACCTCCGGAAATAGGCTGTAGTCCTGGAAAGCCCTGAAGTACAGGCTACGCTACTGCAAAATGGGCTATTATTGTGTTTGACCGCAGAAAATCGTCGAGATTGAACTAATATTTCTCCTTTCTTAGAGGCAAAATGTCACTGTTTTGTTCTTTTGGCAATGATGATAATAATAATAAATAATAATAGTAATAATTGCTGTATGTAATGGTGCTAAGCTCATTTCACTGAAATTTTGCACAGCGGAGAGATAGTGATCCGCTAGAGGGCGCGTTAAGCGCTAACAAAAACGGCTCTGATTGGCTAATTTTGTCTTATTTATTTTATTGTTTATTATTTTTGGCTAATTTAGTTTTATTTTAGAATTAGGGATAGGATTAGGGTTAAGGTTAGGGTTAACTGATTTCTATATCTACAACTTATTTCTATATTCACTATCTCTCCCCTGAGACCTACTAATTTCATTTCCCTGCAGCCAGGAGCAATACTATGACCAGACAGCAGGGCAGTACGAGGCAGCCGGATACGGTAAGTTCTGTGTCATAGTAGCTCCATGTATAGACTAGAGATCCTTTCACCGTGACTTGGGGTGATACTCAATTAGGAGTGTTCCCAACTTTAATGTCATTAATGGTCATAATAACATATATATATATATGGTCATGGTCATATATTAGTTTGTGGTTTAATGTCATTTCGGTTAGGGTTAGGGTTAGGATTATCAATCACTAATCATTAATGATATCAAAGTTGGGAACACTCCTAATGGAGCGTTAGCCATGAATTGGGCAATCTTTGTGAACGTTCAACGCCCGCAGTCATTAATGCTGTATAAACACCCATGCAGTGACATCACTTGACGTGAAAGCGAACTAGATTCGGTTTTAGGTGTGATTGCTTGAGCACTTAAGCAGAATCGTGCAAGTTTCGTCTGTGCTCTCTCTCAGTGTTTGTTTCCGGTGTGCCTGCGTGCAGCTGTGTCATATCGAACGAATACAGCTACGGAGTCTTTTATTGGCTATTAGCGGCTCTTAACTTACTTTTATACCAGTTTAGTGTAGCAGCAGATTTCTTTAACTGTCCTCCCTACTCGCCTCTGTTTTTCTCGTTCATTCTCTCACTCTGTGTTTATCTTTCCCACAATCTCTTGTGCTTTTACTCTATCTCTCTCGCACGCACCGGGAAACGCTCTCTCGCTCGCTCTGGCTCTGTTGACGTCTTTTGTTTATTAGTATATCAAGCTTTCACGCCGTAACGAGTGTGGCACGTCAAAGTGTGTAGTCTTTGCTTATTTGCATTGTACGTGTGTTTGTAGTTGCTTGTGTTTTTTCCCGCCCTCGTCTGATAAGCCACGCTAGTTGATTGACAGATCCTAATTGGCAGCCTGAACTCCTTAAATCGAATGCTTTTCCATCCATCCTAACCTCCTCCAATCTCACCCCCTCCATGCAGTCCGAGCCCCTCTGCTCCTTACTCCTCCTCCTCCAGCTCCTTCTTCATACAATCCTAACTCCCCTTCTCGCATGCACTCATAACCCCCCGTCCCCTCCCTTCCTTTCCCCTCTCCACTCCTGCAGCTGTCCTAACCCCTTCCCTTCTCTTTGACTTTCCCCTGTATCCTCTCCTCCCCTTTCTCTCATGCATGCAGACTTAGTCCCCGTGCATGACAGCATACACTCACAACCCTCTACATTCTTCCTCAGTTAGCAGCATGCAGGCCCTGCTCCCTCACATAACAACAAGCAGGTGTCTCCATTACTTTCAACTAAAGTCGGCTATTGCACTATTTGCAGGCGTTGTAGGCGGCGGCGACCAGTGGGGAGGGCCAGACGCCGCCTCCGCTGACCAATGGGGCGGGGCTGGTATCAGCGCTGCCGACCAGTGGGGTGGTAGCGATGCGACGTCCATGGGGCGAGGGGGCGCCGGCATGGGGCGCAGCCCTGGGGTGACCCGCGGGACGAACGGGCGTGGCGGGGGCGTGGCCCGAGGAGGGGGTGTGAACCTGGGTGTGAGCCGTGGGGCGGGGATGGGGCGCGGCGCGGGGATGACCCGGGGGGCGGGGGTCGCCCGCGGTGCCGGCCAGGTCGCTCGCGGCGGAGCCGTCAACATGAACATGATGGGGAAGGCGCCGCCCGCGCGCGGTGGCGCCCCCATGCGACAGCACCCGTACCAGCCGCCGACGACGAGCCGGAGTCGTTTCCAGTAGATGCCCGTAGAGGGCGCTGCCTGCTGCTGCATCAATGAACAAGGTACCCGTTGCTGATTGTCGTGTCCCGCATGGCGTTGCCTGTTTGCGATCGTGAGCCGGCCTCTCTGCAGTCCCCATCGCAGGCGGCACCACGTTCACGATAAGCGCGCTGGTGCGTTGTGCGATTTGTGCGGCTGTCGTGCGATCGGGACACGCGGGGCGACCGGTCCACTTTTCTCTAACGCCTGGTGTTTCCTAAGGCACGTCTCCCTGTGCAAACACGAGTGCCTGTTCGGTTCGACACTGCCGGTCTGGTGATCGTGTGTTTCGAATCTGTTTTCGCTGCCAGTTTAGCGAGCACATCAAACATCTTCAAACATGGCAAACGTGTTTGTGCAAGAAAACGTGCCCACAATGTAAGTGCATTTGCCCTAAATTATTTAACGGGTTCTGCACCATAATAAAGAAAAAAGGAGTGTGCGCGTGGTGAGAGAGAAAGAGAGAGCACTGTAGTAATGATGTTTATTAGCCTAGCCTAAATAGAAAGGTTTATTCATTTAATGTTTCCTCATCAGTGTCGTCCTTAAATTTTATCGTATAGTTCTGCTAAATGGTATCTAAATGGCCCATTTATACAAATGAATCTCATTAAAAATCCACGTGAAAACTGATTATTCAAGCTGGTATTAAAAAACTCCAAGGTTAGTAGTAAACACATTTTAATTTGAACACGCAACATGTGTCTTATTTAAATTCATTACTATTATTGTAAATCAGAATTTGTTTTTATTAATATCGATGCTGCCAACTTGTAATTGTTCTAACATCTTCCATTTTAATGTAAAATTATGAGCAGTTTAATATGTGTGCACGAATACCATGATTAATTGAGTGTGTAATTTTCTTTCTCGATTTTTTAATAGGATTTCTTAACCAGCAACGGCAGGGTTGGAAAATGTAAAAGTGCATTGTCGTCATACGTGGCACATAAAACTGTCCCAATTTTTGTCGATTGTCGTTCCTTGTGTATGTTAAACAGTGTGCCACTATTACTATCTGTTTAGATGAGGCATATATTCACGCATTCCAGTTCACTTAGTGACGTGGCTGTTACTGTATTCAGTAGAGCAGACTATTCTCTCTCTTAAATGAAGACGTGTGGCGTATGATTTTTAGATTAGCGATGTAATTGTATTCGAGGTACAACTATCTTATCACGTGTAAACAAATAAAAACTTATCTGTGTGCTGCACAGTTACAAACCAGTAAAGCCATGTGAGACGATTATATTTTTGCATCTTTAATCTGCGACCCTACGTTACTACCCTGCGTCAGCACAAAGCACAAATCTCGTGTACACATAAGTGTTAAAATACCATGAGTAAATGGTACCACTAGGTGCCACCGAATTGATCCATTGCTCACATACGATTTCTATTCATATGCAAATGATGCATCTGTGAAATGGTTGGATATATGTAGATCAGCAGTAATCATCTGTAATCAGCAGTCTTACGATATCCCCTCACCGGCTGCCCACCCACCCTAATCTTCATCAACTGTCCAGGTAAAACCATGACTCCCGTCAATCAGTTCCTGTGAAGCTAAACCATTTTCGATGAAATGCGATCTTGCTTAAAAGCTGACGGCACAATAACAACACAGCCCACGTTACGCTAGTGTTTGTCAGACGGTTCGCGAAACCTTGGCTTTCGATCGCAAAACCACGGCCACCGAATCCCGGCAGGTGCCCGGCTGCGTGGCGTAGAAAGCTGCCGCTTGTTTTTTGCGCTCGCCGCGAAACCCGCCCGGTTTAATTTCGCGGCGCCGCAGCGATTGTCTGCCCTCGCTCGCAGTTTACACAGCAAATCGAATTACGTCGCGCGTGTTGACGCGGACCTTATGCTCGCAAGCTCGTCGACGAGCGTGCTTAACTAGCTAAAAAATTCGCCGGCGGCACAGGCGCTTTTTTCTTCGTCTGCACGCGTTCACCGCGGCAACGAGACAGAGAGCTCTCTTACGCAATACTTTGGCGGCGGGGTGTTGCTAGCGTTGGCTTCAGAAGCTGAAAAGAAGCCGGGGTGTTGCGTTCCGCGCGGGACGTTTTCTTCTTCACGTGTCCCTCGCCGCTCACGCACTCTCGAGATAACCAAAGACACTCGCGTTTGGATAAATTAGGAACGGTGGGCGTGCGCTCGCGAATTGACAGCTAACACCCGATTCTAAGTGCTAATTCGCTCAGCCTGTGGTTTGCTAATAAAAACACGTTTCCCTGTCAATTTGGACGTGCAGCGATGGAGCGCGCGGTGAAAAAATTACGCTCGTGCATTTCATTCGACGATGATCGGTCGCGCGTTGAGTTTGTACGAAGGCATGTAATCTGCTCGTTAGACTTCCCCGTTGTTTCGGCAGCTGTGAATCGTTAGGAAAAAAGGCTGCGCAAGATTTTTTAATTTGCATTATAGACGAGTCAAAATGTGTTAGCCTCTCTGCTGGTACTTGTTCTTTTATTTTGCGATCAAATTTTCAATTGCAATTAAATTTTATTAATGAGTTCTGATCGCTTGTACTCACAGCCTGTGCAGCTTTGCAATAAAGTAGTTGTAGAAAATATCAACTTGATTCGTCTTGATATAAGAATGTAAAAAATTCTTGTCACCGTTTAGAGTGGCCTTGGTGTGGATGAATGCTCTTTTAACAAAATTAAAATTTGTATATCATTCAGGTCTTAACCAAAAACAACTCTTTCATTTCTTCCTGTGAAATCCCAAATTATCCCTACACCTACTAGGTATATTACACAGAACATTAAAGCTTCAAACGTTAACAGTGATGTCACTAGCACTAATCATTGATGCTATATCATGTCGATTGTGTAATTTAAATGTAAACTTTAATGTTAAACCTTGTCAATTTCATCGTGAACTTGGATGATGGTTTAGTCGCTGTCTATTTCTCGCATTACATAAAGGAAATACTTGTCAGACATTTACGGTCTGATGCTTCGTAGCATTATCAGTCGATTTACCGTCGTAATAATTAATCGAGCAATCGACAGCGAAAGAGTGTCCAGTCCTTAGAATAGTTATTCTCGACTGCGAGCGTCCGGATTTTAAGATGGCTGCCTCGGCACGCATCGCGTCTCGCACGCGAGCGTCGCTGTTTAAACTCGCGTTGCTGTATAAGTGTAGTGAGCAGCCAGACGAAGAGTTTAATCGCTGCCCGCCATAAACCTAACAAACGCCTCCCAGTGACACTGCAATGAGAGTGGAGAACTTCACACAATGTCATTCACTTCCCCGACCACGATATGTGGTAACAAAAGGCAGGTAAACCTATCGTTCCGTCAAGTTGTTTAATAATAATGATGATGATGATAATAATCGTAACAATTGTATATAAAGTTCGTGCAAATTTCTTGGCTGTTCAATCGTGTTTTTTCTTGAGTTTATTATGCATCGTAAAAAGGAGACTGAAACATAATCGTTTTTAGTAGCATTTATGTTTAACATGATCATAACTTTTTGTTCCTGTTATATATGTATATATACCAGTACCAATCGATGTCTCTAGCATAAATGTAGAAAATGTAAACAATCACTATCCATGTAGAACTTTGCCCAATAATAACATATTTGCTTTAAAATGAAGTTTCTATCTACATGCATTTAAAATGTAATACGATTGCAACATGTATTAATGTTAATTAACCACACTTAATTAAATTTTTACTCATGCAAAACACACCCTGTGAAATTAAACTAAAGGCTCCATGAAGATACACCTTATCATAGTTGAATGGTCTACGTATGCTACCAAAATGCACATGGGGTCGCGAACCAACCATTGGGAGGGTAGAACTTCAAAACTAAAATAGGGGTTGTTGCGTTTTCGTGCGCATGCGTGTGTGTAGTATCAGTGAGTCTGTTTTCATGAGCTAATTGTGATTTCTCACCTTCTGTTTTGCAGACTACCTAATGTAGCACACACGGATAGCCAGTATGGACAACAGCTGAAGGTAAACAGGCAGTTTTGTGGTTGCGATAAGATTTTGCAAGACTTTCTCGTCGACAGACTAGCTGTTAGGGGGAGAACGCAACAGAAACCGAGCATTTTTGCGAGCAGATTGATTATTTGATTCAGATATACTTGCTATTGGCGTTATAAACCTGTCAGTTCCTATAAATGAAGCAGGTTATGGCCGTGTCTTACTGAGCGAGATGTGTCTGTGTCCAGAAACTGCTCGTCCTACTGACTTGACCTCATTCGATCCATTCCATCGTGTCCCTTGTGACGCAGCAAGCAGTGCTGTGCGACTCGTCCTTTTATTTTATGTAGAGACAACCTATAGAAACACATCTCGCCTGTTTGCATCTTGTACTAGGAGCCATTGACGTCCAGCTGTGATGGTGGTCAGCATTAGTTGTAAATTTCGAGTAGTTTAGCCTTCAAACTTACCACAGTGAATTTCTACGCGGTGTAGATGGGGGGGGGGGGGGGGACAGTGTGTACAGTACAGAGGGCCTTTCGGTTCAACGTAGTCTCGTCGTGCCGCGTTATTGCTGTATTCGTCTCATGTTGTTCACAATGGGTGCAATTTAATCGGTTCTGCTAGTTGTACATCATGTGTACGCACTCGTTACTGCAGTTTGTTGTTACATGCTGCATAATCTGCTATAACCTTCCCTTCTGTACGTGTCTGATGATTGTAGTATGTGTGTATTCTTATAGAAGTGCGTACTGTGGCGCCATCTCCTGGTGCATGTTTGAATTAATCGAGACAGTCTTCAATTTAATGTCAATTGAATGAATAAAAGATTAAGCGACGATTGATCACGTTGATCAACTTACACGTGCGAGAAATATCAACGGGGCATACGTGCATAGTCTTGTCTGTTTACTGTACTAGTTCTACCTGTGTAGCCCTTTGTTTGGTCACAAACGGTCGAACTTCTGAGGAGTAGGTGGTGTTACGCGTTCACCAACAATTATTCCAAAAAAGGAATTAAAGTATATGACTGAATGCTATGTTGATAGCAGTTTTGGCCTTTGCTAGAGTTCAACATGTGTTATATGTATGTATTAACACGTGTTGAGCTATACATGTACATGTGTTAATTATTACATAAAAATAGCATTTAGTTTTTGGTAGTTCTGTAAGGAAATTTGTATGAGGAAATTAAGAAAATTCTGTAACGCACAAGTGACTTTTGCAACCGAATATAAATTCGTAGTACAAGTGTTGAGTCCACTGGCAGTGAGATCAAGTTCGCGCCTACCACTCTCATGCTAACCCTAACTCTCATCACCCTAACCGTAACACCAGAAGCGTTATATATATCAAATGTGTGTGCTGTACCGTGAACTTGGTGGGGAACGGACTTGATCTCGCTCCCAGTGGTTGTCTGCTCTCTATAGTATCTGATGGTGTCTATATTATGACACTCCACATCTCTGTGTGCTACATATCCATCCAGTCGCACATCGAATGTGGATGTGAACAACTCGCTAGTGCCGCCATCTAATGTAGAAAATAGTTCCTTCAAAGCCCTACTTTGCCAGCAACAGGTCATGCACGGAAAATGCTCTCGTGGCAATTCTTTGGTTTGTGATCCGTTATTGGTGTTACACTTGTACGTGGAAAATGTAAGAGAATATTCCGTTGCTAATTTGCATAGAACCAAGTAGCAAGCAAACTGACCAAATCATGGCGTGGCGTGAAGTCCGTTGTTGTCCATTAGCGAGCAGTTATAGTACAGTATTTTGTTTCCTTCGCAGGCTTGTCGAACCCCGTCAGCTGTGAGCTTGGCATCAAGTGGCTGCAACTAGTCCACGTGGTTGACAGTGTCAATCTTCTAGGCCAACACCGCCTTTACCAAGTGTGACCAAGTGCCGGATGATGTCTGGAGCTTTCCCGAATCATTGTTTTTTTAGAATAACTCGAGCGAAATGTGGGATCGACCTTGCCGCGTTTCGTGAGCAGCCACGACATCGCGTTGTTTTTTTATGCAAGCGTTGACACATGTCGTTTAGAATACGACGTCAATGTTGCTTATGCTACGATGCAATGTTGTACGCGGGTGATGAAATGCAATCTCGTCATAGAATCTCAGCAACGTTTCTCGAATGTGCCTGAAAATTTGTTGCGCGTTGTCGTATGTGTTGTACAAGTAATATGTCTTGAAGAAACAGGGAATCATGGAATCGCACTTTTACTGCATGTTTTTATTGTGAAAAGAATCATGAACGCGACTTGTAATGATAACTGTACATGTAAATAAACCTTTCTAGCGTTTTTTAATCTATAAATGATCAAGTTATTGAATTTCTTTCCGTTTTCTGTAGGGGTGGGCATTGACAAGTGCCGAGTCTGATGGCATGTTATTTGCAATTCATTACTGGAGGGATTATCTTTTAATTTCACCGATTACTTATATAAATAGATCTCATTCATAAATTGCTTAGATTCTTGATCTTCATACTGTGATATAAATGAGCATGAACTCAGACATGCAGTCATGCCTGGTCTCATTTTCACTATAGCTGTTCTGATGGTGGTGCTATGCAGTTTTTCCTCAACTATTCTTGCTCATTTATTTATTACATGAAATATAATTGCGAAGATGCCACTCGGTGACACTAAAGCTCATAATTAGCTCAGCTTTGATAGGATTTTGGTAGGTTACTAATGGGTAGTGTTCTTCCATGTCCTGGCACGAATTGAGATGCAGGGGAAGATAATATAGAATATTATATATATTATTATGATAACTATACAGTATAGTAGATAATGTATTGGCTAGATTCACCTGTTCAAGTCCAGTGATTACTGTGGTATATAACGATAAGAAGCATTGGTCTAGAACTTCAAAGGTTTATATAGATCTTGCATGTATTCATGAGGGAGGCATGGAGCTCAAGACAATCACTAAACGTTCCCATACAACCATCGTACAAGCAGCCACAACCAACTCGCAGCGCACACGCAAACAAGCGCACGTTAACTCGCGTTTCAGCGGTCGGTTTAGCCTAACCAAACACCACACCTTAATCATCGTTGTTACGCGGGGCAACAACAACAAACTTAGAACTACGGCTCAGGCAGACGGATCGTAGGAGTTGAAACGATTGCACCCTAGTCACGAAACAGGAATGCGACCCCAAATCACGGGGCGCCACCTACAGTGCATTTAAATAACTTACAATTAATCAATAATCGCTTCTGAGCGGCTGCTACTCAGTGGAAGCGCCTGAGACAAGGAAGACGCAGACTACACTTACGATGCCGTTGCCATGATCACGCTCATCCGCATCTGGGAAACTGGCGCTTTCGCGAGACCAGCATCACCGCGGAAACACTGCCGACTGAGGTTGTTCCCTCTGGCAAGTTCTTTGACATTCATTATTACCACTCTACTACGTTGCTCGATGTTCGCCACGATCCGGCACGCTCCTCGATGTTTCTCACTCATAGAATGCACGTAGATTTCTCTACACGTTTGCCGGTCACCTCATCCTCCATCGTTCAGCAACTGCACGCGGAGTAAGTGCACTCGCTGTACGACATTGGTGCCGGCAGAGAGAAGAGAAATCTCCGGCCGCCTCCAGCTCAAAGGCCACCCCTCACTACCCGCTGCCATCTCGCATGCACCTCGACAAGTCGTTCCTACGGCGCGATGTCAGTGCGGAGGGAGGGAAGGTGCGCCGACGACGCCTGCAGGCACGATTCCAACCGCATCGTGAACATTTTGTTGGTGTTCTCTCTGCCGAAGCGTGTGGCGGCGTGTTCCCCCTGCAGGTGTCGCCACTGTTGAGCGGCGGTGTCGCGCCTGGGAGGCGGCAAAGGCGATCGCGCAAGGCGGTCACTTACAAAGCTCCGAGTCGTGACGCAGTGAACGCTCCCTAACTTCCCTACCTCCCTCCCTCCCGTGAAAAAAAACAAATCCGACGCCGGGCCGCCCATTCCGCGGACGGCCCGGCTATAAACGCGCGACTAAGTTTCCATACCATAAATTAACGGCTATCAATATATAAAAAATACCTACAGCCTCGCGAGAAAAGAAAGCACATGCACGAACGCACGCGCAAACAGCGGGGTTCAAGTGCGCGCAGCAAAATGTGCTTTGCGGACTTTCAGCGAGGGAGAGACCGTCGTGGTTCGGCCGCCGCCCGCTTCCCTCCCGATGATCATCCGCGCCCACAGCAGCAGAGACCTGCCGCGTCTGACCTGTCAGCCGCGGGAGAGCTCTGCCGGCGGAGGCGGCCAGGGATGCGGAAGCACGCGGAGGCGAGCTCAGCTGCCCAGCCTCTCCATCGCTGACCCGCAGGGCTTCTCTCGCCCTAGATGCGCAAAAAGCGACAGCGGCGCGAATTGAAACCCGACGACATTCGCGAATTTTTCAATCGGTGCCGCATATCGCAAGATTCCACCTCGCCTGTAGAAATGCAGTGACGGCGTGAGTGCACACAACATAAATGACTTGATTACGGATGCTAGACTGTGGCGTACCTGAGCGCAGCAGGTACACACGACCAGTGTGCGGAACAGCGGCAGCACCTAGACGAGAGTAACTTGGCACTGCACAAGGAAGCCACATTACCTTTAATTTTTTAAACGTACTCAATTTGGCTTCAGCTAGTGACCATATCAGTGGTGGCTGCTATCACAGATGGTGCAAGCAGTTGTGTTACATAGCGACCATATCTGTGATTGCTGCTATTGCAGACGGTTGAAGCAGTTGTTTTACATAGCGACCATATCTGTGATTGCTGCTATCGCAGACGGTTGAAGCAGTTGTTTTACATAGCGACCATATCTGTGATTGCTGCTATCGCAGACGGTTGAAGCAGTTGTGTTACATAGCGACCATATCTGTGATTGCTGCTACAAGACGGTGCAAGCAGGTGTGTCACATAGCGACTGTGACAGCAGGTGATGTGTGGCGAGACATAACTGAACATGGCAGTGACGGTGTACGAGTGCTACATAGTCCCGAGCACACGTGACCGACGCAGAGACATCGCGCCGTGCACGCGCACATGACTAATACACGTAGACGTCAAATAAGGCAACAACTTGTCCGACTCTCTGAAAAAAGTGATGCATAAAAATTCCCCCATCACACCCCCGCTCCCCTGCCCACCGCGCACGCACTACGAGCGAGTCGATAGGGGCGAGCGCAGCACCGGCGCCATCTGGATGCACCGACCGAGAACACGTGATCGACGGTAGTGGATATATGATTGCGTGCGCGTTTCGACGAAGTGCTCGCCAGAGGGCATCGCCGCAAAAAATACATCGCCGCGTCAGACGACGGTCAACGCCCCCGGGTGTCTTGCGCGACCACGGCGCGGCCGGAGACTCGCCCGAGACATCCGCAAACAAGGCGGCGGGGGTCGGCCGACCCATCGACGGAAATCACGCCGTTTTCAACGTCTCTCTCCCACAGCGGCGCCGACTTTAACGTAACGCCGGCGCCAGCTGACGAGTGCCACACCAAATCCAAACCCTGCGCGCGCTACTGGCGACGCGGCGGCCTTGTAGCACCGTCCCCGAGTCGACGGCCGCCGCCGCCACCTGCCCCCCGGGGGGTTCGCAGCACGCGTCGCCGCCGTCGCCGCCGCCTACAGCAGCGTGCAGCCACGCTTCTTCCTCTTCTTGACCTGCAGCGCAGCCCTGGTGGCCGTCTCGAAGACTTGACGGACTCCTTCCTTCGTCTGCGCCGAGCACTCGAGGAAGGCGAACGCGCCGATCTTCTCGGCCATCGTGCGGCCCTCCTCCGTCCGCACGGGTTCCTGCTTCATCTTCGCGAGCTCACGCTTTGTTGCCTCATCGTTACGCAGGTCCTTCTTATTGGCTGCGCAACAAAAAAACATCTGAACATTAGACCGAGGAAAAGAACGCGAATGTTAAGGTGAGAGTTAAACATGCGAACGTTAGACTGAGAGGAAAAGAACACAAACGGCAGGGTGAGAGTTAAACATGCAAACGTTAGACTGAGAAGAAAAGAACACAAACGGCAGGGTGAGAGTTAAACATGCAAACGTTAGAGTGATAGCAAAACACACGAACGTCAGGGTGCGAGCAAAACACACGAATGTTAGGGCGAGAGTTAAACATGTGAACGTTAAGGTAAGAATTAAACATGTGAACGTCAGGGTGAGAGCAGATGGATTGAACTAACGAAAATAAACAACATGGAGTAATTTCCGTAAAACAAAGACTTCTGCTACACTGCCTGTACATTTCTATCACTACGTCGTCGCACGCAAAACCTTGTAGGCGATGTCACATGACGTACCTACTAAGATGATGGGCACATTAGGGCAGAAGTGCTTTACTTCTGGTGTCCACTTCTCAGGGATATTTTCTAAGCTGTCCGGCGAGTCAATGGAGAAACACATGAGGATGACATCGGTATCCGGATACGACAGCGGTCGTAACCTGTCGTAGTCCTCCTGTCCTGCCGTGTCCCACAGCGCCAGTTCCACCTGTCGGACACAAACACAGTTTATCACAAACCTGCACCTGTGCATCTGTTGATTATTTGCAGCTAGAAGAGACGCCTTTTTTTAAATGGTATTACAGTGCAGATAAAAGACTGTATATTACTGTATTAGACTGTAAAGATAATTCTCTCTTCCAATGAACTAATGACAAGGTTTCATTCGAAATAGGTCATGTCCAGCAGCTTGTATATTTACAGTAATATAGTATCCTTCGAACCTGCCTCTTCACACACCGACACACACGTGCGCACGTACAGAGAACTGAAGCATGAAGACTGCAGCAGATGTAAAAACACAAAACTCACCTGTTTTCCATCTACTTCTATATCAGCTACATAGTTTTCGAACACAGTGGGCACATAAACCTCTGGGAATTGGTCTTTACTAAACACGATTAGTAGACACGTTTTACCACATGCCCCATCGCCGACTATCACCAATTTCTTTCGTATATCCGTCATTTGGCCAGCTGAAACACAAACAGAATCCACTCAGACCAGCTGGCATCACCACAACTACATCTTCAATGGGAGAGACCTCTTAACTTTTTTCTGCCTTTCCCCCCTTTACGTAGAACTCCCAATTAGCTACAATTTTATTTTACCTTTGCTCCTATGAGGTATGAACTCAGTAATATTAAAATAGTCAATATAACAATTTTCAACAATATAACAATATATATATGCTAATAAACAAGTCATCCTATGTGTTATAGGGTCACTACATAACTACAATGCCAAGAACTCTTTATCACTCCCTAGGATAACAAACACGGCATCAGAAAGACAATGATCTTTAGGTGTCAAACAATTTAGTTTATAAATCGGACACACTGTTGTCTATATTAAGTCAACTAGTGCCACTCATCAATAAAGTTTGAAAATTTATGTGATGAAATGCAACTTCACTTGAACCTTGCTTTTAAAGGAACTGACACACTTGCCCATCACATGTTTTATAGGCCCAATCCTAGTTTAGCACCCAGGATTAAAACCTATTCAAACTATATATACCGGGGTCCCAAACTAGGATTGCGCACGTCTTATATACCAGTTTAGAGTTTACTTAACATTATTCTGTTATGAAAAGGCCCCCTTGGGCCTGAAATCATTTTACTGATGAACCTTTCTTGCATGAACAAAAAGTATTTATCCTTCTTAACGAATAAAGATTGGCACTAATTTCCCTTGCGAAATGATGAACAAATCAGCATGATCATCGTCTGTTCTAACAAATCGTTCCAATCCTAGTTGAGCACGCTGGATTAGATCAGCCGTAGACGAACTATATATACTGGGGTCCCAAACTAGGAATCAATCAAACAACAACTCTCCAATGCTCTTGAAACTTGAAAGTGAAATAGATTATAATAAAATCGTTTTATTACTGAATTTGAAGAGTGAACATGGTATATATATGTTAATACCAGGGTTCTCCAAGAGCACTTATAGCCTGGTAGGGGGGGGGGGCAGCCCGCCAGGCTATCGTCGAGCCCCGCCATCCTAAAATGCACCCGCCACTCTAAATATCATAGCCGCCATGCTAAATATCATAGCCCCCGAACCCCCCTAGCACGCAAACCGCCTTCGGCGATTTGCAACGAGGACTGTAAAGCTAAAGACTATAACTCCATAAGTATAATGAAATGCTATAACTTATAAGTAATAGTAAACCGACCAGGCTCTCCGACTGTTACACGCCGTAGGAGCCTGACACCCTTCCATACGAAATGCCTGGTAGCTTGAAAACAAACTCCGAATTTCGTAAATAAAACAATGTATTACCACATTTGACCTCACCTGTTACATGTTTGCAACTATCGCATCACTTCTTAATTACTATTTACCTCGAAATACACGTTAAAATAAGAGAATTTCGAACAGCTATACTATTTGAACGTTGTAAAACGCCATACTGGATGTTCTTATGTCTCTTTTTGCAGCGTTTGCAATGTATTTTTCGCTACGTATGATGGGATATCTATGGAAAAATTGAGACGTTTTTTTGAGATTTATCTTATTAATTTATAAATAATTACTCGCTGACACATAAATACATGCTCAGTGATAGCGCACATATAATAAATCGAGGCGTGAAAGTACAGAGAAGCGGTAACAATCATAAAAAGGGAGATCATTTTACGTTTAATAGCAGCGCACGTCATGCCGAATAATATTCTATTGCGTCGGCTTGTGACCCTCTCGCCAACGTAGTGTTAAGCGAGAAGGGAACTTGTGGTTAAAGTAATAGTAGCCTATAATGAAAAAGCTTGGAGAACCCTAGCCACAAGTTCCCTTCTCGCTTAACACTACGTTGGAGAAAGGGTCACAAGCCGACGCATTAGAATATTGTTCGACATGACGTGCGCTGCTATTAAACGTAAAATTATCTAACTTTTTATGATTGTTACCGCTTCTCTGTACTTCCACGCCTCGATTTATCATATGTGCGCTATATATCACTGAGCATGTATTTACGTGTCAGCGAGCAATTATTTATAAATTGATGATAAAACTAAAAAAACGTCGCCATTTTCCCATAGATATCCCATCATACGTAGCGAAAAATACATTGCAAACAGTACAAAAAGAGACATAAGAACATCCAGTATGGCGTTTAACGTTCAAATAGTATAGCTGTTCGAAATTCTCTTATTTTAACGTGCATTTCGAGGTAAATAGTAATTAAGAAGTGATGCGATAGTTGCAAACATGTAACAGGTGAGGTCAAATGTGGTAATACATTGTTTTATTTATGAAATTTTATGAAATTCGGAGTTTGTTTTCAAGCTACCAGGCATTTCGTATGGAAGGATGTCAGGCTCCTACGACGTGTAACAGTCGGAGAGCCTGGTCGGTTTAGGAGAACCCTGAATTATGAATATGCCAAACTCATCTAGGTAGATATGATATAAACCGCCTTCTCAATTAAACATCAATCACACTGTGTAAATGAATGGGGGAGATTTATCAAACACAGTAAATATCACAGCGTACATAGGCCTACACTGTACACAGTCAGTATGACAGTAACACAACAGTCAGTATGGGTGGTACACACACACACACAAGCCGGTTCGTAAACATTCAAAACTACCATTCGAAATAATCGACCCATTGTACATTACACCATACATAAGTACACAGTAAAACACAGTATAACGCCAGGAGTCCGTTAGCCATCTAATTTACCTTGAACTGCTCACAATAGTCCGAATATAAACAGTGATGTTAACGTTTATAACGTTAACTTGTGCTAAGATGGCGACCGTTGGACCACACCTCAACTTGTCCAGGAGAGGTCTCTCTCCGCGCTCATGACGTCATCAGTAATAAATTTATACAGTCGTAGGCCTATTTTATTTTAATTATCCATATATATACACAACATTATAAATAGTATACCTATATAATATTATGTAGAATAATGGTTATATGCATGTGCTATATATACAGTTACACGGTCGGATGCGTCGGGTAAGCCGACCCCTTTTTTGACAGCTGTTCCTACACGGATTAAATGTTAGTACAACTACTGTAACAAGACATGAAAGTAGTATTTCAGATTATTTCAAGGAAATTCTGACCATATCATCCAAGAATAACGTAACATTATATGAATACGGATGCAATTAGCATAACACCGTTGAACAATTAGGATGAAGAGAAGATAATAGCTAGGGGAATGATTAACACGCGATTCTGGTACAATTAAGATAACAACTAACAGATATAGGAACTAAGAGGGAAACAACCCTTCTTATTTACTATTCTTATGAAATTAGGATAAATTGTTGGTACAAATAATACGATCTTAATTAACAGGATGTGAATGACAAAATAATTAGAAAAACACGAGGAAATATAGTTAACATAGCGTATAAGTACAATTAGGATTAAACTATGGTACAAATAAGATAAATACCACATCCTAGTAGTACAAATAGAATGAAATTTGAATAAACGTAAGCGCACATATAAATGCTAAAAAAACAATAGCGTTATTAACATTCTATAACAAGTGGAATATATATATATAGTAATCTAACGTGAGCGTGGAAATGGGAAATATTTATTTGCCAATAACATACTATAAATGTGTGATAATGTAATAATATGTGCTAAATATGATGATAAAATTGTAAGCTAGAATATATAGGATAGTACACGTAGGGCCAACGGAATAGTATATGAATACGCGTTTGATCAATAGCATAACATTTTTATACAAATGCCCCCGCCATACAAATACTATATATGTGGCCTTGGGCCTCCATCATACACTATTATTACAATTTTATATAGGTGGCCTTAAACCCGCGTCATATAAATACTATATGTGTGGCCTTGGGCCCCCATCATACACTATTCTATTATTACAATACTATCAGGAGCGTATAATGACGTATATGTATTTGTCATTATACGCTCCTGATACTATATAGGTGGCCTTAGGCCCCGTCAAACAAATACTATATGTGGCCTTGGTCCCCCAGCATGCACTATTATTACAATTCTATATAGGTGAACTTAGGCCCCCGTCATATACAATACTATATATGTGGCATTGGGCCCCTATACACTATTCTATTATTACAATACTATATAGGTGGCCTTAGGCCCCCTGTTATACAAATACTATATATGTGGCCTTGGGCCTCCAACATACACTATTATTACAATTCTATATAGGTGGCCTTAGGCCCCCGTCATACAAATACAATATATGTGGCTTGGGTCCCCTTCATACACTATTCTACAGGGGCGTGTACAGGGGGGGGGTCCAGGGGGTCCGGACCCCCT
>NW_014577723.1:114312-121925 GCF_000485595.1 Priapulus caudatus
GTATCAGGAGCGTATAATGACGTATATGTATTTGTCATTATACGCTCCTGATACTATATAGGTGGCCCTAGGCCTCCGTCATACAAATACTATATATGTGGCCTTGGGCCCCCATCATACAATATTCTATTATTACAATTCTATATAAGGTGGCCTTAGGCCCCGTCATACAAATATAACGCCGGCAACACTATAACGTGCTACTAATAACTTACCGAGTGCTGCACTAGCGCTTGTCTAGTTTTTTCCTATTTAATGCTATATATATATGCCTATGGGTAATACAATCAGCATATACCATGGTAAATTGTTTTAGCATTACTAAAATACGTAAAAAAAGAACTATTTTCGGTCGAAGAAGGGTTATTGTCGGAGTGACCTGACGGGGGCTGGAGGCCACCGGCGGAGGACGAGGTGGCCTAAAGCCACACGTAGATGTGGATATCTGTCGCCTGCGCTGCGCATACCAGCCAGTACACAATCTGGCTACGTTAGTGTGTTAACGCATGGGCAATATCTCACCAGAGGAGTTATATTTTATAAAGATTATGCTTTTAAAACGAAGAGGAGTTATCCTAGCATAGATTTATATGATACCATTCCATCAGTTGACATCATTTAAGAAATAAGAGGAAGACCTTACATGTAAGGTTCCCGCTGCGTATACCAGCCAGTAGACAATCTGGCTACGTTAGTGTGATAGCGCATGCGCAATATCTCACCAGAGGAGTTATATTTTGTGATGAATATACATTTAAAATGGTTAGGAGATATCTCAGCATAGATTTCCCTAATAAACTTTTATCAGTAGACCTCTGTTTATAATTAGGAAAGCGCCCTAGCATGTAGAGTACAAAACACCTACTTTATGCCCTCGCGTCCTTCCCCTTGCCTCCCCTGTCCCTCGCCCAGCCTCCTTCTTCTTCTACCGCCCCCAGCTATCTTTCCTGCCGCCTTTCATTAGTCTCCCATCTCCTCTCCCCGCAGCAAGCTATATTATAAAGTTTGCCTTAGACGGCACTGCACGCCTAACACGGTGCGTGCGCATGCGAAATATCTCCCGAGAGAAATCGTATTTTGCAAAGATTATGCATTTAAAATAAAGTGAAGTTATCCTAGCATAGATTTATATGATAACATTCCATCAGTAGACATCATTTAAGAATTAGGAGAAAAACCTTGGATGTAAGGTCTCCGCTGCGTATATACCAGACAGTACACAATCTGGCTACGTTAGTGTGTTAGCGCATGCGCAATATCTCACCAGAGGAGTTATATTTTGTGATGAATATGCATTTAAAAGGGTTAGGAGATATCTCAGCATAGATTTTTCTAATAAACTTTTATCAGTAGACCTGTGTTTATAATTAGGAGAGCGCCCTAGCATGTAGGATACAAAACACTTACTTTATGCCCTCGCGTCCTTCCCCTTGCCTCACTTGTCCCTCGCTCAGCCTCCTTCTTATTCTACCGCCCCAGCTATCATCCCTGCCGCCTTTCCTCAGTCTCCCATCCCCTCTCCCCGCAGCAAGCTATATTATAAAGTTTGCATCAGACGGCACTGCACGTCTAACACGGTGCGCGCGCATGCGCAATATCTCCCGTGAGAAATCGTATTTTGCAAAGATTATGCATTTAAAATAAAGAAGAGTTATCCTAGCATAGATTTATATGATACTATTCCATCAGTTGACATCATTTAAGAAATAAGAGGAAGACCTTACATGTAAGGTCCCCGCTGCGTATACCAGCCAGTACACAATCTCGCTACGTTAGTGTGTTAGCGCATGTGCAATATCTCACCAGAGGAGTTATATTTTGTGATGAATATGCATTTAAACTGGTTAGGGGGTATCTCCGTATAGATTTCTCTAATAAACTTTTATCAGTAGACCTGTGTTTCTAATTTGGAGAGCGCCCTAACATGTAGGGTACAAAACACCTACTTTATGCCCTCGCGCCCTACCCCTCGTCTCCCCTGTCCCTCGCTCAGCCTCCTTCATCTTCTACCGTCCCCAGCTATCTTCCCTGCCGCCTTTCCTCAGTCTCCCATATTCTCTCCCCCGCAGCAAGCTATATTATGAAGTTTTCCACAGACGGCACTGCACGCCTAACACGATGCGCGCGCATGCGCAATATCTCCCGAGAGTAATCGTATTTTGCAAAGATTATGCATTTAAAATGAAGAGGAGTTATTCTAGCATCGATTTGTATGATACCATTCCATCAGTTTACATAATTTAAAAAATAGGAGGAAGACATTGCATGTTAGATCCCCGCTGCGTATACCAGCCAGTACACAATCTGGCTACGTTAGTGTGTTAGCGCATACGCAATATCTCACCAGAGGAGTTATATTTTGTGATGAATATGCATTTAAAATGGTTAGGGGGTATCTCAGTATAGATTACCCTAATAAACTTTTATCAGTAGACCTGTGTTTATAATTAGGAGAGCGCCCTAGCATGTAGGGTACAAAAATCTAATTTATGCTTTCGCGTCCTTCCCCTTGCCTCTCCTGTCCCTCGCTCTGCCTCCTTCTTCTTCTTCCGCCCCAGCTATCTTTTCTGCCGCCTTTCCTCAGTCTCTCATCCCCTCTCTCCCTCAGCAAACTAAATTATAATGTTTGCCTCAGACGGCACTGCACGTTTAACACGGTGCGCGCGCCTGTGCAATATCTCCCGAGAGAAATCGTATTTTGCAAAGATTATGCATTTAAAATAAAGAGGAGTTATCCTAGCATAGATTTATATGATAATATTTTATCAGTAGACATCATTTAAGAAATAAGAGGAAGGCCTTGCATGTAAGGTACCCGCTGCGTATGCAGGCGACAGATATGCACATCCAAGTGTGGCCTTAAGCCACCGGGGGCCTTGGACCCCGCTGGCGCAATAATACACCGTGCAGGTGATGCAGCCTACTTTTCTTTGCTGGAGGCGGTATAGCTTACAACCAAGGCTTACCACACACTACTATATAGGAGGCCTTAGGCCCCCTTCATACACAATACTATATATGTGGCCTTGGTGGGCCGCCAGCATACACTATACTACAATACTATATAGATGGCATTAGGCCACCGTCATATACAATACTATATATGTGGTCTTGGGCCCCCGTCATACAAATACTATATATGTGGCATTGGGCCCCCATAATACACTATTATTACAATTCTATATAGGTGGCCTTAGGCCCAGGTCATACAAATATAACGCCGGCAACACTATAACGTGCTACTAATAACTTACCGAGTGCTGCACTGGCGCTTGTCTTGTTTTTTCCTATTTAATGCTATATCTATGCCTATGGGTAATACAATCGGCATATAGGGCCTACCATGGTAACTTGTTATAGCATTAATAAAATACGTAAACAAAAAGAACTATTTTCGGTCGAAGAAGGGTTATTGTCGGAGTGAGCTGACGGGGGCTGGAGGCCACCGACGGGGGACGAGTTGGCCTAAAGCCACACTTGGATGTGGATATCTGTCGCCTGCCTATGGATAATGCGACTGCAGAGTGGCGCCCCCTATTCTTACGGCTCTGCTCGCATGTCACAGCTTTTAATCTGAAAGCTAGATAGTGCGGGGAAATTATGACGGCACGGTATGTACACTGCGATTTACCTGTACGATTTACCTGTACGATTTACCTGTACGATTTACATCTAGTGATATATTATATATTCCCGATTGTTTTGAGATTCACAGTTATTTCTTTCCTTCTTCTACATTTTTTACCTTTGTCTAACTAATGTAAGCTGCTCTATAACCAATTCTGATTCCAACTGCTCTTTTGCCTCTTATCTTGTCCCCTCCCCCTCCGGCAAAGTCACGTAACTGTAATTTGCAAAAGCAGTTACTCACCTCTGTAGATACAGTGATCCCCACTTTACCGAACAGGTCGGGAAATACGAAAATGTCCTGGTAAAGCGATAGTCTCGATTAAGTGGGGAACACATAACAAATTGAGAGAGGATTGTTTTTCAAAACATGTCGTTGAAGCGATGTTCGAGACCCGATGAAGCGCGGACTACTGCGATTGCATTCAAGAAATAAACAGAGACGTGCCGCATACACCGCGTACATGCACGTGTGCAATTCGTGCGTGCGTGCTCGTGGTCCGTGTACGTGTATACTGTGCTTGTAGACCCACCCCGGGCCGTAGCCTGGGTAGTGCTACTGGGTAGTGCAGTCGCATGGAGTAAAGCAAAATAAAATAATAAACCGAAATCAATAATTAACGAACGTAAATAACCCTATAAATAAATGTAATAAATAATAAAACGAGGCCACCCCGCTAGTCTAATCATATCCCTACAGTTACATTCTTTCTTGAAGTTCTTCTGAAACACGTGATCATTCATCATTAATCTGCTTACTCACAATTCCCTCCCCCTCCCCCAACATTTAGGAATTTGCTCAGGTGACGGGGCCAGAATGTTCTGGCACGTGGCATTTCAGCAGGTTCGCACTGATAACTATTGTATGTGTACCTAATCAGTGCGTAAGATACGCGATGAGCTACGAAGGCTAGCACTTGACCTGCCAATCCACAAATATCTCCGATCAGACGCCAGTGTCGATAATCCGGACGCCACCCGATCAATGATTGATAGATTATCGGCGCTGCGATGCGGTGCACGTCACGTGACGCCCACGTGCCATATTTCCCGCGGGAACCGCAGCACCTGTCGTCTGCTAGGTACACACCCAGAGTTCATCGGTGACAATGCGCACCGCGGGAGGTCGCCACCGTCACCGACGTATGCGGGCGTGCGAACGACCGACCTTGAAATATTCCGCGATTCTCCCCATTTTTTTCAGTTTTACGATCGAACCGCGAGCAAAAATCATCCATCGTCCTCCCTCAGAATGCATCCTGCACGAACCCGCATGTTGCCACGCGCGCGCGCAGCGCGCGCAGCGGGGGAAGTAGGGGGATGAGGGGGAGGAGGGGGAGGAGAGGGGAGCACCTGGCGAGGGTTCACACGCACGTATGTGCCGACGGTATTTTCTTCGGTAATTAAATTAAACGCGAATCTAAATTTGACGCGCGCGTGCGGAGACCGATTGGACTTTTGATCGTTAAACTTTAGACGGACGCGAGCGAGCAACGCGCGCACGCCCCTTCCGCGTCCGCGCCGCGCCTAAACCCCCCGCACGACGCGTGCGCGCGAGCGCAGGCGAGCAGTACCGTCGGATTTACAAGTGCCCCCGTATTGACGAATCGTAATTTCGAGCCCCGCCGTAAACTAGCTGACGGCGTCTCACCTGCGACTCGCCGCCGCACCGCAGCACATTAACCGGCCGTTATCAACTTTATGAAAGTTTGAACAAATGTTTGTAAAGCGCGAATATGCAAACAATGCCACATGGCGGTTGGCGACATGCGAGAGGTGGGGGTGGGATGTTGGTGGATGGTGGGGGGAGGTAAGGGGGCTGGCTGGGAGAAGTAGTTTGCGAACATAAACGATAATCGCTGCGAATTATCGTTCGGCGCGGTATCTTTACACGTAAATCGCGCACTCGATACATTCGTACATGTTTGCACGCTATCGCATGCTCACCGCTCACGCTCGCTCGTATACAGTATTATGTACGTACATATCTGCACGGTGGCCTCAACACCGATCTCTCTTTACTATCCCCTTTCGATCTCGCGTGGGCTCTCTCTCCTCTCTCGATCCTTCTCTTGCTTTCTCTTCAGACTGACATCTACACCAACCAGTGTGCGCGTGTGTAAGGGTGTACGTGTTTGTATGCCCGCGCCCGTTCGAGTTCGTGTACGCGTGCATGTGTGTTCGTGCGTGTGTGTGTTTGTTTGTGCTATTTTTCGGTACTCGATGTGCAAAGCCTTGTCTCTGTAGAGTAAGGTTAGTACATACTAGATGTATCCTCCTCCTCCTCCTCCTCGCCCTCCTCCCCTCCTCCTCCTTCCGCCTCCTCCTTCCTCCTCCCCTCCCTCCTCCTCCTCCCTCCTCCTCCCCTCCTCCCTCCTGGCTTTTCCTCCTCCTCATCATCAATCATCAACCATCATCATGCATCATCATCACCAATTATCATCATCTTGCAACAACAATAACACAACAATAACAACAACAACAACAACAACAACAACAACAACAATAGCAGCAGCAACAGCAGTAGCAACATTAATATCATCATCATCATCATTGCATTCAATCATCATCATCACAATTATCATTATCACCACCACCAGCGACCACCAGCCACCACCACCAACCACCACACAACCACCAACCACCACCACCACCACCACCACCACCACTATCAATCGCAGCAGCAGCAGCAATATAAACAGTAACATAATCATCATCAGCAGCAGCAGCAACAGCAGCAACAACAACAACAGCAGCAGTAGTATCATCACCAGCAGCTGCAGCAGCAGCAACAACAACAACAACAGCAACAGCAATAGCAATAGAAACAGTAACATCATCATCATCAGCAGCAGCAGCAGCAGCAGCAGCAATATAGCAATATCACCTTCAACAACAGCAGCAGTAGTATCACCACCAACAGCAGCAGAAGCAGCAACAGCAGCAGCAGCAGCAGCAGCAGGGGCAGCAACAGCAGCAGCATCAGCAGCAACAACAACAACAACAGCAGCAGCAGCAGTAGGGGCAGCAACAGCAGCAGTGCCAAACTGCCAATATCGTCTTCGCCATCGCCATCCTAATGTCATCGCCATCGCCACAGTCATAGCCATCACTTTCGCCATCGCCATCGCCATCGTCCCCGCCACCGTCACCGTCACCGTCAGCAGCAGCAGCAGCAGTAGTCTACACGCTAGCAGCAACGGGCCGCGGCTCAAGTGCAGCAGGTGTCGTAGATAAGAGTGCGATCAATCAGGGAAATAGGCCCGAGCCGTGACACTGATACGGGACATTTAAATTAGTTTCCATTCGGCGTGTATTTGCCCTTGATTAGGCATTCAGTGCTTGCTGTTGACACATCGGCTCGACGCCCGCCACCGATGACGCGCCGTCGATGAGAAATCGTCGATGACGGAGGGTCACTCACCAAATGTCGCCGCGGTTACGAAGAAAGATGATGATCGAACTCTATCACTATCACTATCACTCTATATCTATCACTCTATATCGAACTCTATCACTGCCCTCCTGCCTGGCTCGCACTGTTCCTGTTTCTGTTCACGAATCTTTCTCGCTCTCTCTCACACACACACACAGACAGACAGACAGACAGACAGACAGACAGACAAACAAACAGACAGACAGACAGACAGACAGACAGACAGACAGACAGGCACATACAGACAGACGCTCGCACCCACACGCAACGCACGAACGAGCGCACGCACGCACTCACGCACCGACGCAGTCATACTTTCTCTCGATCTCCATCTCTCTCCATCCTCATCTCTCTCTTACCTTAGCTAACCTAACCTAACTTAACCTAACCTAACATAGTCTATCTAGCCTAACGTAACCTATCCTAACCTAACTTAACTTAACCTATCCTAACCTAACCTATCCTAACCTAACCTATCCTAACCTAACCTAACCTAACCTAACCTAACCTAACCTAACCTAACCTAACCTAACCTAACCTATCCTAACCT
>NW_014577723.1:124508-135833 GCF_000485595.1 Priapulus caudatus
ACACACACACACTACACACACACACACACACACACACACACACACACACACACACACACACACACACACACACACACACACACACACACACACACACACACACACACACACACACACACACACACACACACACACCACGTGCACGAATACACACACAGCCGCCATGCTGCTGCCGCGCCATCTATTAAAGGGACTACGCGCGTGCGTGCGTGCGTGCGTGCGTGCGCGCTCGTGCGTGCGCGTGCGTGCATGCCGGCGTTGGTAGTGCTCACCTGCCATCTGCTAGGCAACCACCTGACAACGGTGAGGTGGCCATCGGGCACGAAAGGGGCCAATTAAGATAATCGCTATGATGAATGATAGAGGCTTGAAAAGAAAAGACGAGTGAATGAATGAGAGCGAGCGAGCACGAGCCTTAGGTAGGTCGGGGTGTAGGTCGGCCGCTAGCCGTGCGATATGGATCTAGCTGTGACGACGACGACGACGCCAACGATGGCGATAGTATTCTGCGTCATTGCGCAGGGAAATGATGCAGACGGAAAGATGTGACGACGTGCGACGTGGAAGACGACGACGACGACGACGACGACGACGACGACGATGACGACGACGATGACGACGACGACGACGACGACGACGACGACGACGACGACGACGACGGCGGCGGCGGCGGCAGCTGCGATGATGTAAGAACTGACGCAAGCTTTTAGCGTATTGTTTGTTCTGCGTCCCAAAATATGTTGGCTGTTAGACGCGAGATAAATGGCGGACTCCAGGATTAAGGCGCAGTCGCGACTATACTTAGTTCCTTTGTGAAACGCTTGACCTCGTGGATGCTGACCTCGTATATGGTGACCAGTCCGCTGTCCATCCGACCATCCATCCGAGTGTAATTAATCGAAGCTGTACAAATATTTGATCTGACCGCTTGCTAAAATGACCCGGATTGTTCTATCGAGCGCATGCGCACTTGCTGCAGCTGTTCGCTACGACGGCGTGCTCACTCGGGACGGTCACGTGACGACATCTGGAATCACGATTGACGTGCCGTTACCGTTATCGTGAGCTGTACCGCCAGAGGGCGTAAGCACGCACGGAAAGGGGACCAGGATTAGTTACACGGGTTCTATGAGTCGCGCAGATATACGGCGAGGTCTGAGAAAGTTCGTGTTGCTAAGATACGCATTCAATCAGCAGACGCAGACTACAGTGTGGTACGTTAAGAAGACAGGATCTCCATAGTCCATACGTCGTTCGACGCCTTTTACGATTTCTTCCCGCTGGCAGGAATCTTAGGGTCCACCATCAGTAACGTTTCTTGGTTTTCTGCGATTTTTATCCGGGCCACCGGATGATTTTTGTCTGCGACAACATATACGTATAGTCTATTGCCTTACGGACTAAAATTCTTAGTCTGCTACAATGGAAATCGTATGCGCGCGATTAGAAGCGTAGGCAACACTCATGTCGACTTGAAGTACTACGCTGCGGCACATCCGCCGATCATCATTCGTAGCGTTTCCTCTGAATGAAACGTAGACGGGCTCGCGGCCCAGTATTTGTTACTAGCAAAGCAGTTCTCTTAGCACAAACAGAGCAAAAAAGCCCTGACGGGCCGAGGACCACGTCTCACATCAACACGAGTCACGTACGTGCACCAACAAAATGGCGCTTACCATAAACATCATGTAGAGCTTCGAATCTATTCTCAATTTTCTGACAATGCGTTATAATCATTGTGCACGAATTTTTATTTATGTGATATACGGAAAACTTAATATATATATGAGAAAGCAGGGTTTGTGCAATAATCCCTCCTGTTAACTGCCTGACGCAAGTGGCGTGTAGGCTGCCATTTTTTAATCACGTGACTTTTGATAATCAATTTGACTCGACCGCTGCGGTGATTGGCTGTCAGCTCACGATTTGTCGCCGAAGCCGCATAGAAATATGACCATTTCTATTCTCTGCGATCGCAGTTCGCGACGTATTTCGATCGCTAGAGAACTCAGTCGGTTTGGTCGCCGATGTTTTATCGGCGATTCTGGGCCGGTTTTGACGTACGAATTCAAACTTGTCGGCGACTAGGTCGTAAGCGACATAAGCGGGCCTTTACGACCACTAAATTCTTAGGTCTGCTACACAATGGAAATCGTACTATGCGGGCGCGCTCTTTCTCTCTGCTCTCTCTCTCTCTCTCCTCTCTCTCGGTCTTCTCTCTCCTCGCTTTCTCTCGCGTAAATCCGGCCACCGTTAGCCTCCGGTAAAGTAACTAACCCACTCTGCCGTGTGTTGTTGAAAGTCCTGTTGATACAAACTTTGTGCGGTCGGTCGGCGGCGCGCACGTTTTGTAGCCCTCCACGTTTTGTGGTGCGCTGATGTGCACGGGCCACGCTGTCCGGCATTGTTCACCCTGCTTGTGCTCCCGAAATTTCGCGCCGAATATTCGCACTTACGGGAACGGTCATGGGCCGTGGTGCGCCTCCTGCGTGTGGTGGAGTGCGCGTGCGAGTGCATTGCATGTGTAATTGTGTGTGGCTGTGTCGTGTGTGTGTGTGTGTGTGTGTGTGTGCGTGTGTGTGGTGTGCGTGCTGCGTGTGGCGTGTGCGTGTGCGTGTGCTCCGTGCTGTCGTGTGCGTCGTGCGTGTGCGTGGCTCCCACAGGCCCGGTATCTGTCGCGTGCTGTCGTCGTGGCGGTGGCGTGTGCGTCGTTCGTTGTGCGTGTGCGTCGTGTTCGTGTGACGTGTGCGTGTGCGTGTGCGTGTGCGTGTGCGTCGTGCGTGTCGTGTGCGTGTGCGTGTGTCGTGTGCGTGTGGTTAGTTGTGGCGAACTACAAAGATGGCGCCCGTCGCGCTAGCAGACGAACGGCCGGCTAACTCTTCAAAAATAAAAGGCGGTGTTTGTCGCGAGTAAATATTTCGACACATGTCCGAAATAGAATTGATTAGCGATGGCCGGCTGGCTGAGCGCGACGTGGCGTGAGCGTAGTGGACGCTGGTCATTATTAATGGCTTGGCCACTAGCCTTTATGACTGCTGTTAGATAGGGCGTAGATATAGGTGCGGCAGCGGCGGTACATCTGTCACGAACAGTGATGTGATCGTTAGAGACAGACCGATGATTGGTCGTATGTCAGTATAATATACTAGTTCAAATGCAACGGTGCGATTTCCATGATACGACAATAAACGCGTTTCGGCGTCAAAGGTGAAGTGGTGAGAAGGTGATGTGTGCGTCGAAGAAGACGGCCGAGGGAGGTCGGAAGGTTGTAAAGGAAAGAGATAGATAGATAGAGAGAGCGGACGAGAGCAGAGAGACGAGAGAGAAGGAAGAGGAGAGAGAGAGAATAGAGAAAGAGGAGCGCCTGAGAGACGAAGCGCGCGCAGAGAGAGATGAGACAGATAAAGAGAGAGCAGACTTAAATAGGAGACACACAGACAAGCAGGCAGACAAGCAGAGAGACAGGCAGGCAGACAGACAGACAGACAGACAGACAGACAGACAGACAGACAGACAGACAGACAGACAGACAGACAGACAGACAGACAGACAAGCAGGCAGGCAGCCAGACAGACAGCCAGCCAGCCAGACAGACAGACCAGGGGGAAATGGGGCTACATCACACAAGGACACTCCGCGAGAGAGCAAGAGGCAGGCACTTAAGTAGGCAATCTCCTACAAAGTGCACACCGATGGGGTCTCGTCTTCATTAGACCGCTGCACAAGAGCTGGACAAGCACGATTGACTTAGCAAAATGAATTCCAATCGCTTCCACCGGCGCACGCGCGCGACCACTGGTCAGTAGTAACCGAGGCGCGGGGGGGGGGTGGTTAGCGGAGAGGCAGGGCAGCTGCGCTGGTAGAAACCTAACACCTGCCTGCGTCATTAAGCCGCCTGTTTGTGTAGCGACGTCGACTGTTGATTCTACAAAGCTGCCAGTAAATTAGACAATTTGCCAGCGTATTAAGACAGCGGGCGTTCACAGCCGCAGCCCACTGCGCATGCGCGGAACGCGTGGCCTCGATATCGGCACCGCGGGTTAAAGTCCCTGCGTGACGCAAACAACATGAATTTTTCCTGCTTATATTATGCCGATTACGGCGAATATTGTGATGCAATACCACAACTCTACTAATAAGGGTATAAGTAATATAGGTTGCTTATTTTGTCGCGGAACACGGGGACGTCATTCATAAATACGCTTCTGCGTTCCCATGGCAACCGTCGATTGCTACGCCGGGGTAAACGCTTGTATGTTATCGGCATCGACGTGCTGTGCGTGCGACCGAAGCGCCCCCTCAACACTGACGGTTCATTTGCGCAGCGATGTAAATTATCCTAGATCAAATTTCGCCGTGTTACCCACGTTCTAATGCATTCGTGATTTTATTTGTGGGGAGAGTTGCTAAGTTGAAACATGCAGAGTTTTACGGTTGAGGATACTATGTCCCCTCTCACTCCCAAGCATGACGGGTAGCCCACACCGGCCTAACCCTGCTCGCATAAACGCTTATCACTTCTCCTCGTCATTTATAAATTCTAGTCTTTTATGCTTTTAATGTGTTTTTTTTTCTCGCGTTCGGGTCGATACGGCTATATTGCTTAAAAAAAAGCGAAATAGTTTCACGAACAAAAGCATCCATTTTTTCCTCAAAAAAAGTGATTACTAAACGAATCTCCAGCAAGAGTGAGTAGAGTGTGCATACGTGCGTGCATATTGTTGTTAATATTCATAAAAGTTCGATATTATCAGTCTAAGTAGATAATAGGGAATCTACTTCTGATATTCTATCTGATTATATAATGGCGCGCGCGACGAGGATGGCAGCACAGCGTGAATGACGAAAATGAATGCTAAATGCCTCGTCATCGAAATTCCTAAATATATAATAAATCTGTCAAAAAGGAAGAACGCACGTACGTACGCGTTTACCTACGCACGTACGCATCTACGCACGCACGTATGACCGCACTTGCGCACGTATGATCGCACGCACTTACGCACGCACACATGTACGCACGCGCGCACGCACAAATGCACGTACGCACACACGCACATACAACCAAGTACTATGTATGTAGGCACATACAAATATGCGCACGCGCACACACGCGCGCACGCGCACACACACAAACACATTCGCGCGCGCATGTGTGTGTATCGGGTGGGGTCACAACCATTAGGGGACAGTTATGATGGGTTTTGGTGGGGGGTTACATATGTACTTGCGGTTGGGTACTAATGTGTGAGCGGTGGGAAAATACCGTGGGAGGTGTGAGCTATCTGATGCATGAGGGGTGTGGTACCTGGGCATGGAACACGGGTATGAACGAACGGGTGTATGCGTACATGGTGGTCGAACAATCTGCGTGCAGTCTCTACATCATTGCCGGCACGTCTTCCCTACAACGTCATATGATTATCTGCTTTTTTAATCTAATACGCTCTGGGTGGTGATTAGGGGTGATTCAGAGGAGAGCTGTGTCGCTGTGTACATACGCCTCCCCCCACACACAGACAGACAGACACACACACACACACACACGTATGACCGCACTTACGCACGCGCGCGCGCATGAGAGGGCGTGGTTAGAGAGAATCAGGCCGGGGTTCTCGCTTTGTGACTCACATCACCTGCTTGCCGGCAGCAGCGGCGCTATAGTGGCGGCGGCGGCGGGCGGTGTCACGGCTTCACAAACACACTCCCAGGGGAGATTTCGCTCCTATACGCACTGTCGATGGGGTTAACCCCGGGCACATAAACGTGGGTTACACGAACCTGTTACGAGAGGCTGGTACGGGGGTGGTAGAGGCTGTTACGAGGGGCTGGTACGGGGGTGGTAGAGGCTGTTACGAGGGGCTGGTACGGGGGTGGTAGAGACTGTTAGCAGGTATTGTTGGAAGGGTGGTGTAATGTTAGCGAAGGGGCTTGGGTATCGGGGTGGTAGAGACTGTATGAGGGGCTGGGTACGGGTTGGTAGAGGCTTTTACGAGGGGGCCGGTCACCGCGGTTTGAGAGCCTGTTACGAAGAGGACGCTGGTACGCGGGGGCTGTAGAGAGCTGTTACAAGCAGGCTGGTACCGGGGTGGAAGAAGCGTTAGAGGGTCTGGTACGGGGGTGGTTAGAGCTGTTACGAAAGGGCTGGTACGGCGCGTGGTAAGACGATTGTACGCAGGCGGCTGTACGGGGTGGTAGAGGGCTGTTACGATGGTTGGCTACGGGGGTGGTAGAGACTGTTTACGAGGGGCTGGTACGGGGGTGGTAGTATGCTGTTACGAGGGCCGGTACGAAGGGTGGTAGAAAACTGTTAACGCCAGGGCTCGGTACGCGGGCGGTAAGACGAACAAAGCCGTTAACGAGGCGGTCTGGTAACGGGGGTGGTAGAGTCGTCCTGTTACGAGGGGCTGGAAACGGGGGTGGGTAGCAGACTGGTTACGAACATGGTTGGTACGGGGGTGGTAGAAAGCTTGTTACGAGAGGCTGGTACGGGGGTGGTAGACGCTGTACGAAGGGACTGGTACGGCGCGGGGTAGCAAGGTTGTTACAGCAGGGCCTTGTAAAGCGGGGTGGTAGAGACTGTAACATGGCGCTGGTTACCGGGGTGTAGAGGCAGCTGTTACGCAAGAGCTGATACGCGGAGGTGGTAGAGGCTCGTTACGAAGGGGCTAGTACGGGTGTGCCGGGTAGAGACTGCGTTACGGCATTATGAGTTGTACGGGAGGGTGGTAGAACTGTTACGAGGGCTGATACGCGGGGTGCTAGACGCGGCTGTTAACGAGGGTGGTTACGGGGGTGGTAGAGCTGTACGCAAAGGCTGTACCGCGGGTGGTAGAGACTGGGTAGGCAGGTATTTAGTTGCGAGAGGGTGGTATAATCGTTTACCAGCGGGTTGCTGCGGCAGGTCGCATCGAAATATGCGCGATCTCATACCTGAACGAGCGGACGGCGGGGTGTGCTAGAGAGGTACGAACTACCTGGTAGCATGCGTAATCTAAGATAGTGAGGTAGACTGATCAGTGGTGGGTACGGGGTTAAAGGATGACACGGAAACAGTGTTGTAAGGAATGGGTCGCATGCTACTGGTGGGTAAATCACGTTGTCGGGAATGTGAGCGGCTTAATCTCGCACGGATGTGAGAACAATCGGAGAGAGCAGACTAGTCAGAGTGTAGCGATGAAGTGATAGCGAGAGCGTGTCACGGCCGCTCACACATGTCATAGCGAAACTACAGTCGTGTCACAGGCCGATGTACACATGTCACAGCCTGAACATACAGGGTCACAAACGGCCTCACGGCCGCCCGCACTATGTCAAGCAAGCAAACCATAGTAGCTCAAGAGTTCACAGGCCCGCCTCCACGCACGATGCAACGAGCAAACGATACCTGATGTTCAGCACGGCCCTCTCGTGCACGCTCATCAAGCTAACCATACAGATGTCACAGCGCCCTCACACGCGCACGTCCTCAGCGCGTCTAGCCGTTGACTAGGGCGCTCTGTGGTTTTATTTCCGTCGCCTATTATTGCTCGTAAATCCACATCCTGGCATATATATTCCCACGGTACGAAACCCAGACTAAGTGATACGCGCAATTTGCGTGACGTTGTCTTCTCCTGCCGACGCGAACGACGAGCCGCCGGCGAGGGGGAAACATTTGTACTGATACAGCCGCTGTAGAGCTGCTAGGACGTTGCATATCTCATGGTCTGGCAGATGTAGATGCGATCCATAAAAACTATGCCAGAATCTTGCAACGGAGATATCAACTCCACTAGCACTCGTCTCCTCGCTATAGGTAAACATAATTGTTCAGCATGGTCAGGACAAGACAGCCGCGTCAGCGCAAGAGGCTATCGATAATCTGGGCTTACGTACGTGCGCGATATAGCGCAGGGAACCTGCTAATCATAAACGCGACTGTAGAGTTGGCGTTACAGCCCACAATCTATACTAGTACCTATAGTACACATATACATACCCCCCCCGTCCTCATCCGCGCCTCTCCTTATTCACCTCCTTCACCCTCTCCTCCCACCCCCTCCTCTCCTCTCCTCCCACCCCTCTCTCCTCTCTCTCTACTATACTCACTACTCACCCCTCACTACCTAGCCCCCACCCCCACTCACACACCCTCTCCTACCATACACCCCCACACACACACCAGTGCTGCTCGTGCGCAAACGCGCTGCGAATACTGCCGTGCGTCCGCCCCGCCCCCTCGCTCGTCGCTGTCAGCCCCGCACGCCGCTCGTCGCGTTGCAGACCTGCGCGTTCGTGTGTGTGTGCTGCGTGCGTGCTGCTGCGTGCGTGCGTGCGTGCACAGTGATGTCGCTCCTGTGATCACATTGTCTCGACCGTGAAGTAGGTAGTAACGCGTCTATACTACTGCTCACGCGCCGCCAAACGCTAAGCCCCCACAAACAAAATAAGAGATAAAATAACAACGAATAAATCCCACGCCACATCACCCGCGTATGTAAACACAGTATACCCACCCACACCACACCGACTGATACCGCCAAAGCACCTACAATACCGGCACCCACGGATTGCACACCCAAAAGAACCGCATCGGACTATATCATGAACAATATAAATACAAAAAACCCCAGCCTCGCCGAGAACCGATTCACAGTCTGATATGATTAAAGCATACAAATCGCATCTACGCGCGCTCAATAATGACTCAACACAAAAAACAAGACCGAAGATTCTACACGCAAACGAGTAATAATTATTCATAAGTGTAAAAGACAGGAGCAGAAAGAGAAGCGCAGCAGAAGAAGAGAAAGGAGAGAGTAGAAGGAATAAGAGACAAAATGAAATAAGAGAAGGAAGAAAGAGAGAGGAGAAAAGAGAGAGAGAGAGAGAGAGAGAAAGGAGAGAGAGATAGAAAGAAAAAGAGAGAAGAGAGAGAAAGAGAAGAAGAGAGAGAGGATAGAAGGAGAGAGAGAAGAAAGAAAGAAGAGAGAGAGAGAGAAGAGAAAAAGAGAGAGAAGAAAAGGAGAGAGCGAGAGAGAGAGAGAGAGAAGAGAGAGAGAGAGAGAGAATGGAGGGAAGGAAGTGTGGGTAGAGATGGGGAGAGAAGAGACACAGATAGAAAAATTGTAGGATAGAGATATGGATAGATAATAGGAGGAGAGAAAGACGTGGAGGTATAAGAGAGTGAGGCATAGTGAGGAGAATGAGAGAGAGAGGAGAGAGTAGAGAGACGAGAGAGAGAGAGAGAGAGTAGAGAGAGAGAGGAGAAAGTAATGAGAGATGGAAAGAAAAGATCAGTAGATGGATGGAGAGAATGATGATGTTAGAATAGGACAATGGGGAAAATAGCGCACGACCAACAGCAACGCACGCACCACACGCGCCTTATCATAATCTTCAACTATAACTTTCTTCACGCGTGTACACCTATTGCACTTTGACTCGCACAGAGAGAGCTAAACCTCCTCATACCTACGATCTTTCCCTCGCCCTCTGTCTTTACTCCTTCCTCAATCTCTCTGTCTCTTCTCCCCATATCTCTCTCTCTCTCTTCTCTCTCTCTCTCCTCTCGCACCCTCTCTCTCTCTCTAGCTCCTCTCCTCTCTTCTCTCTTGCCATCGTCTCTCTCTCTCCTCTGACTCTCTCTCTCTTCTTACTCTATTTATCATCACTCTCTTCCCTCTCCCCATAAGCCTCTATGAGAGCTTGCCGTGACGTGCATAGATTGTAGTGATTTATGAAGTCGAGTGCGATATAGCGGTCTCTGCATCTGATGCAATCGCCGACAACCACGATTAATCGCAGCGCAACGCGGCTGCCGCAGGCGGCAGGCGCGGCGCTGAAGTCACCGCCGGGGCTGAGATAAGGGCGGGGTTAGAGCTGCCGCGAGGTGGCTACGGCAAAGCGCCCTCGAGCTCCTACCGTGGTATAGCTAATAATCGCATCGTGAATGCTATTCGGCGCTTACGTGGGAAAGTGAATAGATTAGCCGGCGTGTACCCACTGCATTGCCAAGCGTGAAAAAGGTCTCACGCCGGGCACCGTCGAATTAATTAGGCGGAATGCGCACGCGTGCTGGGAATAAGTGAGAGGGGGAGAGGGGCAGGGCCGGCGGGGATGAGGCGGGGAATGGGCGGGCCGGCGTTAACCTGAAGAGAGAGAGGTCGAAGAAAGTGGGCTAATTCGTATGATTAGGAAGAGGAACGAGTTACTCTCCCGTGACGTTCATCACGCGTCACGATTCAACGTGTCCACCCTCGTGAAATCATCCCTGCCAGGATAGAACGTATAGTCGTAAGGTGAAAATGCTTTAGCGTGTAGTCCCGCGCATCGCGCACGTGGAATTTCATACTAAATATTAATGAGTTATATCGTGAACGCTATCGAATACAAGTAAGTAAGTAAATAAGTAAATTACGTAAGAATGTAAGTAAAACTTTATTTAACACGACAGCAAAGCAAAGGTTAGTAGCAAAACAAATAAAACGGGGCGGACCTAATCTTCCACATGCCGTCTCACAGTCAAATAGAACCGTTAAATATTAAATAAATAAACAATAAAATGAAGTACTAACTGCATGCGATACATCATGACTACATGCAAGGCGAGAGTACGTGATGGGTGATGGAGAGGGGGGTCGCAGTCTATATATAGCGTGTCATCAAATAGAGCTGGAAACATAGAAAATACCGGCGGATGGTGGCGCGCGACATTACTGGACGTCGCGGACCGCTAGACGACCATTATAACTTCATTAGCTGTAAATCAAACATGGCCGCCACCTCGTGACCTGTTGTCACGACCAATCGCCATTATTTGTTACTATAGAGACACGTGCCTTTCCGTGTGACGATGAAAGCTGAGGAAGGTAGGGAGATAGTGAGGGTGTTTGATGGGGAGGGGGAGGAGGTCATGGCGCCCAGTAGGGATAAGGGAACAGCTACATAATGGTATGTAGTCGCATAATGTCCCTACATATCCTGCTCGTCTCCTCCGCACTCTCTACCGCTCCGCGTCTCCTCATACTCCCACTCCTGATTTCCTCACCCGCCTCTGTTCTTTTTCTCGGCAGTTTTTCCCGCGCGTCCTTTTGCTCGACTCTCCGCCCTTCTTTCTTCCTCCATGCGTCAATCCATCCTTGTCCTGAGCCCTCTCCCTGGCTTCCCACACCTTTCTGCCTACTCCCTGACTCTCCTCCCTGCTTCCAACGCCCAACTGCCTAAACTGTTCCTTGACCCTCTCTCCCAGCTTCCAACGCCACTGCCTAGCTACCGTGATCCTCGTCCCTTCTCCAACCACTCTGATCATCCCTAACCCTCTCCCTTCATATGAATCCCAAT
>NW_014577723.1:135858-136723 GCF_000485595.1 Priapulus caudatus
CGTGGGTTACACGAACCTGTTACGAGGGGCTGGTACGGGGGTGGTAGAGACTGTTACGAGGGGCTGGTACGGGGGTGGTAGAGGCTGTTACGAGGGGCTGGTACGGGGGTGGTAGAGGCTGTTACCAGGTATTGTTGGAAGGGTGGTATAATGTGTTACCAGGGGTTGCTGCGGAGTGCTATAGGGTGTTATACGTGAACACTGAAGCGGGTTGTAGAGAGTGTTACGAACTACTCGTACATGGCGTAATTAAGATAGTGAGGTTAACTGATCAGTGGGTGGGGTACGGGGTGTTAAAGGATGCACGAGATCAGTGTTGTAGGATGGGTCGCATGCTACTGGGTGGGTAAGTCACGTTGTGGGAATGTGAGCGCTTATCTCGCACGATGTGAAAACAACGAGATACTGACTAGTCAGCAGGTAGCATGAATGTGATAGCGACAGGTGTCACGACCGCTCACACATGTCATAGCGAACTTACATGTGTCACAGGCGATTACACGTGTCACAGCGAACATAAAGGTGTCACAACGGCTCACGCACGTCACAGCAAACATATACAGGTGTCACAGCCCCCTCACGCACATCACAGCAAACATACAGGTGTCACAGCCCTCTCGTGCACGTCACAGCTAACATACAGATGTCACAGCCCCCTCACGCACGTCACAGCGTCTACTTACTAGGGCTCTTGTTTTATTTCCGTCGCCTGATTATTGCTGCGTATAATCACATTCCTGGCATAATATTCCGCACGTACGAAACCCAGATTAATGATAGCACTCTTCGTGACGCTGTCTTGTCCTGACCATGTGAAAAATTTGTTTACTATAGCGAGGAGAGAGTGCTAGGAGTTGAATATCAT
>NW_014577723.1:137560-148037 GCF_000485595.1 Priapulus caudatus
TCACAACGGCTCACGCACATCACAGCAAACATACAGGTGTCACAGCCCCCTCACGCACATCACAGCAAACATACAGGTGTCACAGCCCCCTCACGCACATCACAGCTAACATACAGATGTCACAGCCCCCCTCACGCACGTCACAGCGTCTACTTCCTAGGGCTCTTGTTTTATTTCCGTCGCCTGATTATTGCTGCGTATAATCACATTCCTGGCATAATATTCCGCACGTACGAAACCCAGATTAATGATAGCAATCTTCGTGACGTTGTCTTGTCCTGGCCATGTGAACAACATGTTTACTATAGCGCTTAGAGTGCTAGGAGTTGCATGATCTCATGTTGCAGATGTAGATGCGTCATAAAAAATGCAGAATCTGCAACATGATATTCAACTCCTAGCACTCTCTCCTCGCTATAGTAAACATGTTGTTCACATGGTCAGGACAAGACAGCGTCACGAAGAGTGCTATCATTAATCTGGCTTTCGTACGGGCGGAATATTATGCCAGGAATGTAATTATACGATGTAGATGCGTTATACACAACTATATATACCTATATATATATATATCGTTATCGCTCTCTTTCTCTCTCTCTCTCTCTCTCTCTCTCTCTCTCTCTCTCTCTCTCTCTCTCTCTCTCTCTCTCTCTCTCTCTCTCTCTCTCTCTCTCTTTATCTATTTATCTCACTCTCTTTCCCTCTCCCCATATATCCCTCTATGGAGCTCGCCGTGACGTGCATAGATGTAGTGATTTATGAAGTCGGAGTGCGTATAGCGTCTCTGCATCTGATGCAAATCGCCGGACAACCACGATTAATCGTCAGCCAACGCGGCTGCCGCAGGCGTGCAGCGCGGCGTCTGCTCCCCCGGGGCTGGGGGAAAGGGCGGGGTTAGAGCTGCCCGAGGGGTACGGCAAGCGCCCTCGAGCTCCTACCGTGTATAGCTAATATATCGCATCTGATGCTATTGGCGCCTACGTGGGAAGTGATAGAGTTAGCCCGTGTGTAACCCACTGCATTGCCAGCGTGGAAAAGGTCTCACGCCGGGCACCTCGAATTAATAGGGGAATCCACGCGTGCTGGGAATAAGGAGGAGGGGGAGAGGGGAGGGGCCGCGTGGGATGAGGCGAGGGGGAATGGGGGCGGCGTTAACCTGAAGAGAGAGAGGGTCGAGAAAAGTGGGCTAATTCGATGATTAGGAAGAGGAACGAGTTACTCTCCCGTGACGTCACGCGGTCACGTCACGTGCCACCCTCAGAATCATCCCTGCCAGGATCATGACGTATAGTCGCTAAGGTGAATGCTTAGCGTGTAGTCGCGCATGCGCACTGAATTCATAACTAAATATTAATGAGTATCTCGTGAACGCTATCGATACAGTAAGTAAGTAAATAAGTAAATTAGTAAGAATGTAAGTAAAAACTTTATTTAACGACGGCAAAGCATGTTAGGTACAGACACAATAAAACGGGGCGGACCTATCTTCCACATGGCCGTCTCACAGCAATAGAACAGTTAAATATTAAATAAATAAACAATAAGAGTTGAAGTACTTAGACTGGCATGCATACACATGACTACATGCACAGGCGAGAGTACGTGATGGTGATGAGGAGGGGGGGGTCCAGTCTATATATAGCGTGGTCATCATAAGCTGGACATGAGAAATCACCGGCGGATGGGTGGCGCGCCATTACCGGACGTCCGCCCCGCTAGAGACCCATTATACTTCATTAGTGTAAATCAAACATGGCCGCCACCGGTGACCTGTTGTCACGACATCGCCATTATTGTTACTATAGAGACACGTGACTCCGTGTGACGATGATAGCTGGAGGGAAGGTAGGGAGATAGTGGAGGGTGTTGATGGGGAGGGGGAGGAGGTCATGGCGCCCAGGTAGGGATAGGGAACAGCTACCATAATGGTAGTGTAGTCCATAATGTCCCTCTATCTCTCGTCTCCTCCACTCTCTACCCTCCGCGTCTCTCCTCATCTCCACTCCTGATTTTCCTCCCCGCCTCTGTTCTTTTTTCTCGCATTTTTCCCGTCGCGCCTTTTGCTCCTCTCCGCCCTTCTTCTTCCTCCATGCCAATCATCCTTGTCCTGACCCTCTCCCTGCTTCCCACACCTCTGCCTACTCCCTGATCTCCTCCCTGCTTCCAACCCCACTGCCTACTCCTTGACCCTCTCCCTGCTTCCAACCCCACTGCCTACTACCTGATCCTCTCCCTTCTTCCAACCACTCTGATCACTCCCTAACCCTCTCCCTTCATATGAATCCCCAAATTAAAGGCTTCTTCGTCGTAGTCTAGTAGTGTAGATACAATCTCTATCGTTCTACCTCCCACTCCGCACACGTCATCATCGAACTCACACGCAGTTGCTGATGATGGAATCTAAATATTAATTAATTAGTAATGCCGGCTGGGCGAGCAGGCTGCGAGCCGTGCACGCGAGAATTAAACAGCAGCCGAGCATATAAGCATGTAAGCGTGTTTAACGGCCGCACGCACTAAAGTCAGTGCGTCTCTCTCGGAAGGCCGGCGAGGCCGTGCTAGCAGTAGTGTTGTTGTTGTTGGTGGTGGTGGTGGTGGTGGTATTGGTGGTGGTGGTGGTGGTGGTGCTGCTGCTGCTGCTGGTGCTGCTGCTGGTGCTGGTGGTTGTGGTGGTGGTGGTGGGCGTGGCCTGCCCGTCGTTCCGTGCTCGCTGGCGTCGCCCTCGCCCGGGCTGGTCGCGGGGGTCGGTCGCGCCTGTTCCGCTCGCGGTTCCGCGGGTGGTCGCGCCTGTCCCCGGCTGCGCGTGGTCCCGGGGTCGGTCCCGCTTGTTCCGCGGGGCTGGTCCGGGGTGTCGCCGCTGTTCGCGCCGGGGCTGCTCCGGTGTGGTCGCGGCTGTTCCCCAGTCTTGTTGCACGGGTGGTCTCCCTTGTTCCCCGGGGTTGCTGCGGCGTGCTCTCGGGTGTTCTCCGTGCCCCCCTGCCGCGCGTTGTCGCGCGTGTTCCGCCCCCTCGTCCTGGCCCTCCTTCCGCTCGTGCGGTTCCCTGCTCCGTGCGTGGGTCCGCGGTGTTCCCGGCGTGCCGCGCCTCGTGTCGGTGTCGGCTGGGTCGCCTGCTCCTCGGGTGGGTCCGTCCGTTGTGGGCCTGTGCGCGCTTCTCTGCGCCCGCTGTGCCCCCCCGCGCTCCCTGCCTCGTCCGCCCGGATCCCTGCTTGTGCTCGCCGCGCCGGTGTCCCGCCGCTCCCCCCTGAATCCTCGCGCCCTTCCCCTGTGATGTCCCCACCCACGGCGCTGTCCCCGTGTCCCCCCGGCGCCCCCTCCCGGTGTCCCGCCGGCTTCCCTGCCCGTCCCGCCCCCCTCTCCCGGTGTCCCCGGCCCCCATCCCCGCCTCCACCTCTCCCCCCGCGTCCCGGTGCTCCACCGCCGCTCTCCTGCCCGTCCCCGCCCCCCTTCCCGTGGTCCCCCGGCCCCCTCCCGCCCCTCCCGCCCCCTCCCTGTGTCCCCGCCACCCTCCGCCCTCCCGGCGCCTCTCCCCGTGTCCCCCCGCCTCGCGCGCCCTCTCCGCCGCCCCCCTCCCCGGCTTCCCCCCCTTCAGCGCCCCTCCCGCCCCCTCCCGCGTGTCCCCTCCCCCTCGCGCCCCTCCCCGCGCCCCTCCCGGTGTCCGCGCCCCCTCCCGCCCGCTCGCGCCCTCCCCGTGTCCCCCGCTCCTGCCCGTCCCCTGCCCCCGCTTCCCGCGGTGTCCCCCGCCCCTCCCGCCCCTCCCCGCCCCCTCCCTGTGTCCCCGCACCCCTCCGCGGACCCTCCCCGCGCCCGGTCCCGGTGTCCCCGCCCCCTCCCCCCTCCCCCGCCCCTCCCGGTGGCCCCCCCGGCCGCGACCTCCCGACCGCCTCCGCCGCGCCCCTCCCGGTGTGCCCCCCCGCCGCCCTCGCGCCCTCGCGCCGCGCCTTCACGTGTCCCCCCCGGCTCCCGCCCGTCCCCCTCCCCCGCTGTCCCGACCCCCTCCCCGCCCCGTCCCGCGTCTCCTTCCTCGGGCTCTTGTTTCTTCTTCGTCGCCTGCTCCTTGGACTGCGTCCTCCTCCCCTTCCTGCCTCCTCTTCCGCCCCTGTGCCGCCCCCGCTTCCTGACTCGCCCTCTCGTGCCGTTGTCTGTCCTGGCCTGCTGCCCCCCTGTCTTCCATCTCGCCTTCGCGTGCTCCCCTTGGCTGCGCCTCGGCCCCCTTCCACCGCGCGGCGTTGCCCTGCTCCCGTTGGCCGCTGTCGCTGCGCTCGCTCCCCCCGCCGCCTCTGCGCGCCCTGCCGCCGTCCCTCCCCGCTCGCCCTCTCTCTCCTTTTGTCCTGCGCCCGCTCCCGTCCGCGCCTTGTGCCTGTGTCCCTCTATGTCCGGACCCCCCCCGCGTCCCGCCCGCGTGCTCTCCCTTCCTCTGGTTTCGTCCGGGCGGCCTCTTCGCGCCCGCGCCCGCGCTCCTCCTCCCGGCCTGTCCTTCGGCGTTCCTCGCCCCGCTCCTCGTCCCCCGTCCCCCTCTCGTCTATGTCTCTGCCAGTCTCGTCTCCTCGTGCGCGTGTTCGTCTCTCTCTCTCACTCCTCGTGCTGCTGCTGCGTCTCTCCTTCTCTCTCTCCTCCTTCCTATCTTCTCTGTCTCTCTCATCTCCTCTCTCCCTCTCTCTCTCCGCTCTCCGGTGCCCCACCTCGCCGGCGCCCTCCCGTCCCGCCGTCGGCTTTCGGCCTCCGTCGCTTGGCCTCCGGTGCCCCCGTCTCATCTCCTTCTCGCTTGCCTCCCCGGTTGCGCTGGCTCTCTGCTCCGTCCCTCTCTCCCCTACGCTGCGCCCGGCTTCTCCCCCCGTATTTCTCTCCTACCCTACTCCCTCTTTTCCCTCCCCGCCCCCGCTCGCCAGTCGGCCGGGCGCCACCCCTGCCGTCCGTCTTCGCTGCCCCCCCGTGTGTGCGGTTCGGGTGCTGCTGCGTTGCGTGCCGTCGTCGTGTGTGTGTGGTGTGCTTGCCCGTGCGTCTGTCGGCGCGCTTTGCGTGCGCCCGTTCGTGTGTGTGTGTGCGTCGCGTTTGCCCTGCCCGTCGTGCCTGCTCGCGCGTGCGTGCCCCCCTCGTGCGCGCTTGGCCTACTGTGGCTTCCCCTTGTCTCCCTTCTGGGTGCGCTCCTCCTCTCCCCCTCTGCGTCTTCTGCTCTCTCCGGACCTCGCCGTTCGTCCCTGCGTCCCCGCCCTCGCCTCGCTCGCCTCGCCTCCCTCCCCCGTCTTCCCCGTTCTGCGCTGCCGCCGCGCCCCCCGCGTCCTCCGTCTCTCTGTTCCTGCTCGTCCCTCCCCCAGCTCTGCTGGCTGCCGCCTCTTTCCCCCGCGCTTGCCCGTCCCCGCCCGCCCTTCTCGGCCTCCCTCTGCTCTCGCTCCCGCCCGCCCTCGCCGTTCTCGGCGCGCTTTCCTCGTATTGCTTTGCCTTGCCTCCCCCTGGCGCCTTCCCGCTGCTCTCCTGCCTACCCGCCCTCGATTGCACTCTGCCCCCCTCTTTCTCCGTGCGCGTTCGCCCGGCGCTGGCTGGTGTCCCGCGCGCGGCGCGCGCTGGCGGGCGTGGGCGCCCTGGCCCTCGCGCTGGCCGGCGCGCGGCGGCCTGACGCGCGCGCCGCGCGCTGGCCGGGCCGCGCGCTCGCGCTCCCCGCATGCCCGTGCCGCGCGCCCGCCGCGCGCGCACCCGCGCTCCCGCGCGCGTCTAGCTGCGCGGCGCGCGCCGCGCGCGCGCGCCCCCCGCCGCGCGCCCGCGCGCGCGCGCCGCGCGCGCGCGCGCCGCGCGCGCGCGGCCGTCTGCGCGCGCAGCGCGCCCGGCGCGCGCGCCGCGCCTGGCGCCGGCTCGTGTGGGCGCGCGCTGGTGCCGCGCGGCGCGCGCCCGCCCGCTCGCCCTTGCGGCCGTGCCCGCTTGGGCCTGGCGCCCTCGCGGCGCGCCCGCCGTGGCGCGTCTCCCGCGCGTGCGCGCCCCGCTTTCCGGCTTGCGCGCGTCCGGCGCGGCGGGCGCGCGCGGCGCGGCGCGCCGCCGACGCTCGTCCCCCGGCGCGCGCGCGCGGCCCGTGCGCCTCGCGCTGCGCCCGGCCCGCTCGCGCTGGCTGGCCGCCCGCTGCTGGCGCGCTCGCCCCTGCGGCGCGCTCTCGCCCGGCCCGCCCGCGCCGCCGGGCCCCCGCTCCGCCTATCCGCGCCCCCGCCCGTTCCCGGCGTCCGTACCTCGCCCCCGCTGTTCCCTCTGCTCTTTCTCTCCTCCCCTTCTTTCTCGTTTCGTCCCTTTGTCCTCCTCCTTTTGCCGCGTCGCAGCTGCGGCTCTCCGATCTCCCTTCCTCGCTCATGTCCGGATTCTCGCCCTCTCTTTTCCCCTTCCTCCTCGCGTCTCATGTACTCTGCTTTCTCCGGCGCCCTCTCTCTCCCGTCCTCCTTCGCCTCTCCTCTCTCACCTCTCTCCCCCCTCTTCCTCCTGGTATCGGGCTCTCTCGCGCCCTGGTCGCGCCCAGCGCCGGCCTGGGCCGCCATGCCTTCTCCATCGTCTGCTCGCCGAGCGCCGCACGCGCGCCGCCCTGCTCCGCGCGCCTCGCTACCCGTTCTTTCTCCTCGCACTCGTTCGCACCCTCCCTGCCCAGGTCCCTGTCACGTGCTACCTCAAACCCTCCTCCCGCTCCCTATCGCCGTATCCTTCGTCTGCCGAGGTGTCCCTCACGTGCCCCACCACTCTCCCGCGGGCAGCCAGGCCCGCGTCCGCGGCGAGCGCCTCGTCCCCCTGCCCGCCTCTTCACGTCTCCACCGCGCCGCCCTCCTGGTCTTACGGGCCCTCAACTTCACCTCTACCCCACCCCCGCATGCCCGTGCCCTGCCCCCGCCGTCCCCCACACTCCGGCCCCCCCTCGCCGTCGTGACCGCGCCCCGGTCCGGCGCGTGCCCACCACCGACCACGTTTCCGGCTTACGCTTTGGATCCCCCCGCACCTCGTCGCAGCGCTCGCATATCGGCCCCGTTTTGTGTCCCGACCCCGCCGCACCCCCTCCTTCGTGCCCGGGGGCCCCGTCGCGCGTCGCCTCCCGGTCCGGTCTGCGCGTCATCCCCCCCGCTATGCCCTCTACTCCCCGGCCGCCGCGTCCACGCGTCTCTGCTCGCCTCTCGTGTTCTCGTCTCTCCTCTCTCCTCTCTCTCATTCTCTCTCTCTTTCTCTCTTTCTCTCCCTCTCCTTTCCCCTCTCCCGCCTCTCCGCTACTCTCGCGCTCGCCGTCCGCTGCTCGGCTGCGTGCTTACTGCCGTCGGTGCGTCTCGCGTCTCTGCTCTGCTGCCCCTCGCCGGCCCCCCGCTTCCTCGACCCTCCCGCGGGCCTGCCGCCGCGTGCCCGCCGCGCGTATGCGTCCCCCGGGGCTGGGGCGGGGCGGGCGTTCGCGCTCGCCCGGCGGGTCCGAGCCGCGCCCTCCTCGCTCCCTCCGTGAATCTCGCCCTTCGTAGCCTCATCTGCTTCATTGGCGCGCCTCCGTGGGCCGTGCTCGCGTTTACGCTACGTGTGTCCCCCCTGCCTCCCCGTGCCCCGTCCCCCCGCCGGCCCCTGTCGTCTTCCTCGGGGTTCCCGGTGCGTGGCCTCCGGCGCGCGGGGCGCGGGGCGGGGCCCGCGTGGGCTGCCGGCGGGGGGCCCCGGGGGCGGCGTTTCCCCTGCCGGCGCGCGGTCGCGCCCCGTGGCTCCCTTCGCTGCATTCGAAGCCGCGGCCCGCGTTCCTCTCCTCCGTCCCGGCGTCCCGGCCTTCGTCCAGTGGCCCCCCTCCGCCTCCTCCCTAGCCCGGCTCCTGCGCAGTCTTCGTCGCTCCGGTGCCTGCGTTACCAGTGTCGTGCGCCTCGCCCAGGCTGCCTTCCTCCCTCCCTATTCCGTGCGTCTCTGACGTGCCCGTGCTCTCGCGTCCCGTGCGTCCTCCGTCCGTCACTCCGTCCTCCGTCGTCAACCCTTTCTTTCCGACGTCCCCCCGATTCGTCCCTGCCCCCCTCCCATGGTGCGGCCTCTCTTCCCCCTGGCCGTCTCCCAGCCTCGCCCCGTTCCCATCTTCCCTCCCTCCCCTCCGCTTGCCGTCCCTGTCGCCTGGCACTGCCTCATCCCCTGGCATACCTGCACCGCCCGTCCGTGCTGGTGCTGGGGGGGGGCTCGCTCTCTCCTCGCGTGTCATCCCGCCTCCGCTGGCCGCATGCCCGCCCCCCGCCGCTGGGTGGCGCGCCCTGTCCCCGGCCGTCCCCCCCGCTCGCGCCCCCTCTCCTTCATTCGCGTCCCTCCACCCTGGCGCGTCCCCGGTGCCCTGTTTGCCCACGCCCTCGCCCTTCTTGGTTCCTCTCGCGCCCCGTGCACTACCGTGTGCGCGCATGCTTAGCTGGCGGGGCCGTCGGGCGCTCGTGGCGCGGCTGTGCTGCTGGGGGGGCCGGGCGGAGGTCCTGAAGCGACCCCGGTCGGGCTTCGGGCCCCGCTCCCCTCCTGGTCGTAGTCTGTCCATCATGTCCCTACTCTCTCTCGTCTCCTCCCCTCTCTCCACTCCGGTCTCTCCTCCTCTCGCACCTGCTTTTCCTCACCCGCCTGGGCCTGTCTCTTGTTTTCTCCGCCTTTTCCCGTCGCGCCATTTTGCTCATCTCCGCCCTTACTTACTTATCCTCACCTGCCCCTTACCTCCTGGTCCTGCCCCTCCTGCCCTGCTTCCCCCCACTGCCCCTCATGCCTCCCCCTGCTCTCCCTCCCTGCTCCCCCCCTGCCTCTCTTGCCGCCTACCCCCGCTTCCCCCCCCCTGCCATCCTCACTGCTCCTCTCCCTTCTTCCCCCTCTGCTCCCTCCCTCCCTCTCCCTTCCTCTGCACTCCCCCTCCCGGCTTCTTCGTCGTCGTCTACGTCGTGTCGCTCCCCTCTATCTCGTTCTCCGCTCCCACCCGCCCCCGTCCTCCTCGCCCTCACCGCCCGTTGCCCTGCTGCTTGCGCCTCTCCCTTCTTCTTACTTCGTCCTGCCACGGCGTTGGGCGCGCCGCGCTGCGCGGCCGTGCCGCCGCGCCTTCCGCAAGCCGCCGCGCCTCTCCGCCTGTCCGCGTGTTTCCCGGTCCGCCCGCCCTCCGCTCCGTGCGTCTCTCTCGGCCGCGGCGCGGCCCGTGCTCGCCGTCGTGTTGTTGTTGTGGTGGGTGGTGTGTGGTGGTGGTCTTGGTGTGGTGGTGGTGGTGCGTGGTGCTTAGCTGCTGCTGCTGCTGACTGCTGCTGCTGCTCTGCTGTCTGGTGGTGGTGGTGTAGTGCTGGTGGTGGTGCGTGGTGGTGGTGGTGGTGGTGGTGCTGGTGGTCTTGGTGTGTGATGGTGGTGGTGGCTGGTGTGTGGCGGGGTGGTCTGGTGGTGGTGGATGGTGCGTGGTGGTGGGTGGGCGAAACCATCCACCACGCCCATACCAACCTGGGTCTCCTCCTGCCATGTTTGCCTTACTTCTACACCCCCATGCCGCAGAGCTCTTCTTGGCTCGTCCTCGCTCCTACGGTGTGCGTGCATCCCCTATCCCCGGTTGCTCCCTTCCCCGCCTCTGGCGGCCTCGTTTTACTGTCTTCTCGGCTCACTCCGGCCGCCCCCGCTGTCCTCGATGGCCCTTCCCCACCCAGCGCGCCCTCGTCTTCTCACGCCAGCTCACACATTCCCCCTCCCAGGCTTAGCCACCCCGGCTCCCCGACCCCGCGTCCTCTCCCGTTCTCTCTCTCTCTTAGACATCTGTCCCCCTTCACCGCCTCTTCGGTCTTCCCAGCCTGCTCCTGCCCCCCGTGCCTGCCGCTCCCGCGCTTAGCCTTATTTTCCACCCCCTCCCCTGTTTCCTCCCTCCTCGCTGCCGTGCTGCTGCTGCTGGTAGTGGTGAGATAAGGCTGCTAGCTGCTGCTGCTGCCGCTCGTCCTAGTCCTCCCTCTCCTATTTCCTCTCTCCGCGCCCACCCCGGCGGCGCGCGGGCACAGAGCGCGCCTTCTGCGTCGTAGTAGTAGTACTAGTACTAGGCGCGCAGCAGGCAGCAAGCAGCAGCAACCACGCACCACCCACCACCAGCAGCAGCAGCAGCAGTAGTAACAGGGCTAGTTTGTTGTAAAAAATGCCAATCGCTGCATTTTATTTCAGTGCACGTTGCATCTATCTGTCTGGAAGACGAATAAGTCGGTGAATTTATACATATTACAATAGAGAGATAATACGTTTAGAATGACTCTCTGTCGGGTATCCTGTGTGGTAATCCTTTTATTGTTAATTGTTTATTGTCTTATAATACGATTTCTCTCGGTTGTTATGGCATATGACAGCTGGACTGCTTAGAGCCTATAATACAGAACATTATTCGATATTCCGTAATCGTAGCAAGGCGTGAGATGTGGATGCACGCACACCTAGTAGCTATACTATCATGAAGAGCTCGTATTTTGTAGAATTCAAATTTAAGCGTAGGATGATCAACCCATGACCACCACAGCAGCACCAACCAACCACCAACCA
>NW_014577723.1:148062-153225 GCF_000485595.1 Priapulus caudatus
CACACGCACGCTACACACACTGCACCATCGCACGACGACACGCCACACGCACACGCACACGCACACGCACACGCACACGCACACAAGCACTACGCAGCCCACACGCACACGCCACACGCACACGCTCACTACGCACGTGCACGCACACGCACACGCACACGCACGACGCACACGCACACCGCATAAGCACACACGCACGCGAGCGAACGCAGCGCACGCACGCACGCACGCACGCTACGCACACACACACACACACACGACACACACAACAACAAGCTCCATTCAAGACTTTATTCGTCCGCCCATCGAATGCAACGCATCGCCATTCACGCACACACACTCACACGCCGAAACACACCACTCCCGTCGCACACACAGCTCACGCACACACACCTCACTGCAACAAACACACAACACGCACACACGACGCGCGCGCGCGCACACACAGCAGCGACGCAGCACGCACGCATCGCACACATCACACACACGCACACACACGCACACGCACACGCACACGCACACGCACAGCGCAGTTACGCACACACGCACAGCACGAACGCAGCGCACACAGTCACATCAGTCGCACAGACAACCACACACACACACCACACACACACACGACACACACACACACACACACACACACACTCACACACTCACGCACACAACAACGCACCACCGTACAACACACTCACGCACACAGGGCATCACGCGAAACACACACGCCGCACGTGTGTGTGTGTATGTGTGTGTGTGTGTGTGTGTGTGTGTGCGTGTGTGTGCGTGCGTGCGTGCGCGCGCGTGTGTGTGTGCGTGAATGTGCGTGCGTGCATCGATGGGCGGACGAATAAAGGTCGTGATGGATTGCTGCGTTTGTTTATTTGATGATTACAGTTGTCATTTAGTCTAGATTTATGGGCGTTTGTACGAAAACGGACACGTAAAAGCGTAAGCACATGCGCGCGCTCACGGACAAACACACGCATCCACACGCACACGCAAACATATATGCACGCACACATGCACAAGCGCATGAACTCACACTCCCAAGCGCGCACGCACGCCCGCGCGCCCGCCCGCACGCCCGCGGGCACGCATACACGCACGCGCGCACGCACGTACGTTATAGCCACAACTTCGTGAATAATTTATAAAGCTATTCGCGTTACACGCATAAAATATTACCGTGGTAAATACGCTTTTCTTGCCTGGACGCGTATTGATAAATATTTATGCATATCTTACACTGCGCAGGGCAGTCGTGCTCAGCCAGTAGCATTACTACGATAACAAAACTATACGCTCATTCTCTCTATTCAAACGCAGCGGTGTGAGGGCCGGCGTGCGATATGTGTCGAGCGACGGGGACGCGCGCACGCACGAGCTGTCGAGCACGGCCCGCATTGTTCACGCGTGCGCTCACGCGTGACACCATTCCCCGCGTTCACGCGACCGTGTGACGCAACTACAATCGAGCGTCACGCGCGACACGTGACCATAGAAAAGCGCGCCGGCAGACGCCGTATTCAAATGCAAACCATGGGGGGAGGGAGAAGCGAGATTGGGAGAGGGCCGGGGAGGGCGAGGAGGAGATATAGGGCGGAAGTACGGAAGAGGATGGAATGGTCGGAAGAATGAGGAAGAATGGGGGAGGCGAAACGGGAAAAGAAGAGCGTAGGCCTGTGTACTTAAATCTAAGGAGAGCGAGGAGGAAGAAGGGAGGGTGGAAATGCGAGAAGACCAAAGAAATTGACAGGTTAAGGATGAGGAGGCTGGTGTAGTGGGGAGAGACGGGTGCGGATAGAGAAGAAAAGAGTGGAGACGATAGGGATCAGGATAGTTAATGGAAAGGGGAGCCATGGCTGGGGATAGATAGAAAAGTGGTTGACGATGTGTAGTGACAGAAAGAGGAGGATAGAATGAGCCAGCCTGTGGAAGTTCAGATTCTGGAAGCGAAAAATGGGACCATGCACGAGGGAGAAGAATGGGACGCTGATGAAAAGAAAGAAGAACGCGAGAAAGGAGAGCTGAAGGCGGAAGCCGTGTGGCGGGAGGAGGAGGGGGAGAGGGAGGATGTCATTTTAATAACGGTAATAGCTCTAGCTTCTCCGTGCAAACGTCGGTCGGGCGAGCGTCTATTGTACAAGTCGGCGGAGTCGCGAGCGTGTAATTTCACGGCCGCGCGCACGCACGCGCCCGCTCGCAGACGAAAGCGTGACCGGCTGAAAGCGGAGAAGGAGAATTAACGAAATTACCTGTGAGTCAGACCACCGCGCGTGTATGTGTGTGAGCAATATCTTCCGAGGAGGATAATATTTGGCAAAAATATTTGGCAAAGTTATCCGATATCTGTTTATATAGAGTTATCCTCATCCCAGATCTATAGGCCTATCTATCTCTATCTCGATTTATATCCATATCTCTATCTCTATCTTTATTTCTATATCTATCTCCAGCTCTATCTCGAACTCTATCTCTATCAATATCTCTATCTCTACCTCTATCTGTATCTCGATCTGTATCTGTATCTGTATCGCTATTTCTTACTCGATCTCTATCTCAATCTCCATCTCATGTATGCACGTGTTTTACCTATGAGCTCCGCACAATAGAAGTGATAATAACGCACATGCTATCACATTTTCTCAGTCAGTTCTCGATGCCTGTGTTCTTCACTTACCGATGTTAGGAGAAACAGGGCGAATGACAGGAATCCACGTCTCATGGTTGTCAGCAAAGATGTCAGTCACGCAGGCGGTCTAAATGCAGACACGCTGACAAATAGCAAATGCTCATCGTTGCAGAATTCCATTTGAAACAGCAACACTGTTACCGGTAAGGGCGCAATACACGAATCGTTTCTGACGTAAATTGGTAGACAAGACGATGTGACACACACACGCACGCACGCACGCACGCACGCACGCACACATACACACACACACACACACACACACACACACCACACACACACACATTCCCTCTTACTCTCTCGTTCTGTCGTTCCCGCGTATTCTCTCTCTCTGACTGTCTACTTTACTCCCGCTCTCCTTTCCGTTCCTCGTCTCCTTTCAATTTCCCGCTCCATCTCTCCCCCTCTCCCGGTCTCTGTTTTCATCTCGTGCCCGTGATCTCTCTCGCTGGCTTTCCATTTTCTCGCGCCATCTCTTCACTTCCACCACTTTCTCTCTCTCTCTCTCTCTCTCTCTCTCTCTCTCTCCCTCTCTCTCTCTCTTTTCTCTTCGATCTCCTTTTCCTTCTCCCCTCTCTCTTTCTTTCTTCTTCCCTCTCTCGTCCCTCTTTTTCACTTTCCTCTTAGCGAAACTGAGTCCGTAATTGGTCTGTGGAGTAGCTATTGCGAGCCATTCATTTCGGCTAATTCTGTTTCGGAGCGGAGCGTCTAGTGGCCGCGTCCCGTGAAGAGTCCCCCGCTACCGCTCTCTCGTTCGGCACCGTCGTCATCGTAATTCCGTGTTTAATGAATGATTCAGAGTTGATATAATGCTCGGCATCTGGCGGCGACGTGCGTCCCCCTCTCCATTTGCATTTGTGTGACATGTCGACGCGAGGAAAAAATCAGCTACACCCGGCTGCGGACGCTGCCGCTGCTGCTGCGGAAGGGGGGTGATGGTGATGATGTGTTGATGATGACGTTGGTGCTGCGTCTACTTACGGCAGCGAGAGGATTTGATGTGAAGGGCCAACGCATGCGCAGACGAGACCAAACAACGGCGTGGAGGGGAACAGGCAAGACATGCAGGACAAGGGGGCTGAGGGGAAGGCAGACGAAGCGGAGGAGGGGGAGACAGAAATGTCGCAAGATAAGGGGCGGGCTAAGAAGAATTTCGGAAGGAGGCGAAAGAGGGCAGAGGTGGAGAAAAAGAAGGAGGAGGAGGAGAAGAAATAGGAAAAGCTGGGGAAAGCCGATGGAGATGAATAGGTACAGGATAGGGAGGAGGAGAAGGGGAAGGAATACAGAGAGAAGGAGCAGGAGGAAGAGGGGGAAAGGGAGGTAGTAAGAGGAACATTCACGCAATCACTTCGTGAAAAAATGCTATTGGAGCGCGCTGCAGGTTAGACGAATGAATCTGTTCGAGTTCGATGACGATGATTCGTATCTCTCGTGTGCCATTCTGCTAATTTCGACAGTAAGATGCTTATTGACGATGGATTTTAATCTAGTTTACCTCGAGGCATCCACCAGCCTCCTTTCCGTCCTAATCCTCTATTAATAAGGCTTTCCTCATACGGGGCTTACGATCTATCTCCGCTGTCTACTCGTCAGCATCCTCTCGGTATTCCGCCGCTGGCCTGCCTTCCGTTCTATGTGGGTTCATTCGCTCAGCGTCGCGCCAAAAATATGTCTCTGCTTCCCGCGTCCGTGTCGCGCGCCAAATAGATGCGTTTCCGTGGAAACGCGTTTTTTTATCTCCAGCTGCCTTCTGCATCCGCCAGTTGTAAATCTTTTTACTGGACATCCGTCGCTCGCAGAGCGCGAAATATATTTTTTTATCACACTTTCACTCTCCTTCTTTCACCCCGCACCTTTTCTATATGTCTACCGCTGTTTCTCTCGCGCTCAAACTCTCTCCCTCTCCCGCGCGAGTTATTTCCTCTTCTTCGCCTCGTCTATTTCCTCTTTCTCTCCCGGTTTCTCCGTCTCTCTCGTCCACCATTTCCCTGCCCTTCCTCTCTCTCCCCGTTCCTCTCACTCAACCAACACACTCGCCGCTCACTCTCGCTCTTCTCTCACGCATTGGACGCTCCCCTGTCGTTCTCACAGACGACAGCAGATGGACTCAGAGTGTTTCGGCTCGTCTGTGTCTCAGCACAGCGAAGCAGAGCGCGAGGCGACGCGACCCAGCAACGCTGCGTGGCACAGGTTGTCGCTGCCTCCGCCTCCGTCACCGCCGCCGCCTCCGCCTCCGTCACCGCCGCCGCCTCCGCCTCTGTCACCGCCGCCGCCTCTCCCCCGCTGTGCCGTAATCACATCTCCGGCGTGCGCGGCCACAGATACGTCACGATGATGACTCACGCACCTACACACATACCCACCACATACATGCACGCACACAGACACGCACACACACACACACACACACATGCACACCACATACATGCACGCACACAGACACGCACACACACACATACACACACATGCAC
>NW_014577723.1:153239-157430 GCF_000485595.1 Priapulus caudatus
TGTCTTCACCCCGACCCCCTCCCTCCCTCCCCATCTTCACCGTTTGCAGACCAACAACCGACCAGAGGACCCATCCATCCAGCTAATCAGTGCAATCTGCCGTGAGCGCGGCTGCGACCTTGCAGCATGGGTGGCGGCGGCCGCTCAAGCTCGCTATAAGCACTCGCTTTCACCGCGAGATGCGATCACGCGGCTGACCCTGCCAGTGGCCGTGTCCGCCTGCCGCCACACGACAGCCCTGCATGTCTACCGCCCGCGTTGCTGACACTACGCAGCGACGTCGGTGCGCTGACAGCTAACGAGCGGACGAACAGAGCGGCGAAAAAAGTTTTGCGACAAAAATCCCAGATTTCGATCTTCGCGCGAGAAAAACACCTCTAAAGCATCCCAGAGCATGCAGGGCAGCAGGAGGAGGAGGAATGTGTGGCGGGGTCAAGGGTCAACCGAGCTGTCATCGCAGCGCTGTCTAACACGACGCCCTGCGCGACCGCCGGTGTAGATACACGCCCCGCTAGCATCGCGCATGAGCAGATGATGACGATAAATTAGTGTCATCTTCACTAAAGATAATGGCTTACACTCAGTGCCAGCCACGCACTCATGCTATTACATACCCGAGGACCGCCGCATTATAAATAGCTCAATTTGCACGCACGCACGCCCGCACGCACGCACGCACGCGTGTAGCAGCGTTCTACGTATATAGCACGTGCTACGACATGTTTCAACGCGTAGCGCGAAATCTAGAAATATACCATAGCTCTATATAGGTATGTGCCCCTAGAAAAAAACCTATTACGTTTGCGCTATATGTGTAGAGAGATGTCAGTGTTAACGAGTAGACGATCAGTATCACACAGTAGATACAAACAAGTGGTTGTGATGAACGGCCTAAAGGTTTATTCTAGTAAATCAGAAGGTCACTACACAGAGTAGGTGAATGCCGGGTGCGCACGAAAACACGACTTTTCACGACGATAACTATTGCGGGAACTCTCTGCACATATAGCGCATTACGTGATGGTTTATTTCTACGGGCATACACCTACATAGCGCTGATGTCATGGAATATTTCTAAATCTTGCACTACGCGTTGAAACATGTCGTAGCAAGTGCTATATACGTTGAACGCTGCTACACGCGTGCGTGCGTGCGTGCGTGCGTGCGTGCGTGCGTGCGTGCGTGCGTGTTCGGCGGGGGGGGGGCATCGAAGGATGAAGGCAACAATAGCGGAGCGGAAGATGGATTCGCGTCAGCGGCGGTCCTTGACGCCGCTGCGCGTCCGAATAGCGGGCCGGCTGTGCTTCAATGCGAGCTCTCGCAGCGGGAGAGCATGCACGCACGCGCGAGTGGCGGCAGCAGCGGCGGCGGCAATCAGGGAGTAAGAACGTTTAGTAGTAGCTCGCTAGAGGCTACGTACATAATAGCGGCGTATAGGCCAGCAACGCCGATACGCCTAATCTCCTCCTATACCGCAACAGACGCCCCCGCCCCGCTACATTCACCACCACCACCACCACCACCCTCATCGGTCACCCCCCGGGGAGCTCGAAATCGTGTGGCGTGTGCATGAACGCTTCTAATGTAGATAGAGAGAGAGAGGGGGGAGAGAGAGAGAGACGGAGAGAGAGATAGAGATAGAGAGAGCGAGAGGGGGGAAGAGAGAGCACGCGGGCGCGCGAGAAAGAGAGAGCGAAGAAGAGAGAGAGAGCGAGAGAAAGAGAGCTTCTCCATCCCCGTCGTTCACCGCGTACCCCCTCCCTTCTCTCCCAGTTTCTTTACCGCGACCCCTTCCTCCCTCCCCGTATTCACCGCGACCCCTCCTTCCCTCCCCATTCTCCTGCGACCCCCTCGCCTCCCTTTCCGTCTTCACCCCACGACCTCCCTCCCTCTCTCCCGTCTTCACCGCGGTCCCCTCCTCCCTCCCGTCTTGCACCGCGACCCCCCTCCCCCTCCCGTCTTCCACCGCGACCCCTCCTCCCTCCCCGTCTTTACCGCGACCCTCTCACCTCTCTCCGTCTTTTACGCCACCCCCCCTCCCTCCCCTGTCCTTCACCGCGACCCCGTCTCCCTCCCTCCCGTCTTCACCGCGACCCCCTTCTCCTTCCCTGCTCTCACCGCGACCCCCCTCCCTCCCTCCCCGTCTTCACCGCGACCCCTCTCACCTCCCTTCCGTCTTCACCGCGACCCCCTTCCTCCTTCCCCGTCTTCACGCGACCCCCTCCCTCCTTCCCGTCTTCACCGCGACCCCCCTCCCCTCCTCCCCGTCTTCACCGCGACCCCCTCCTCTCTCCCCGTCTTTTACCGCCCCCCGACCCCCCTTCTCCCTCCCGTCTTCACCGCGACCCCCTCGACTCCCTCCCGTCTTCACCGCGACCCCCCCCCCTCTCTCCGTCTTGTACCGCGACCCCCTTCCTCCCTCCCCGTCTTCACCGCGACCCTCTCCTCCCTCCCCATCTTACTGCGACCCCCTCCCTCCCTTGCCGTCTTCACCGCGACCCCCCTCCCTCTCTCCGTCTTCACCGCGTCCCCCTCCCTCCCTCCCTGTCGTTTCACGGGCGACCCCCCTCTCCCTTCCCCGTTCGCCTCGATCACCCCGTTTCACCGCGACCCCCTCCCTCCCTCCCCTCTTTATCGCGACCCCCTCCTCCCTCCCCTCTTTACCGCGACCCCCCCTCCTTCGCCTCCCCTCTTCACCGCGACCCCTTCCTCCTCTCGTCTTCACCGCCGACCCCCTCCCGTCCTCCGTCTTCACTGCGACCCCCTTCCTCGCCTCCCCGTCTTCCACCGCGAACCCCCTCCCTCCCGTTCCCGTCTTCATTCGCGACCCGTTCTTCACCGCGACCCCCTCCCTCTCTCCCCGTTTTTCACCGCGAGCCCCCTTCTCCCTCCCCGTCTTCACCGCGACCCCCTCCCTCCCTTCCCATCTTCACTGCGGACCCCCTCCCTCCCTTTACCGTCTTCACCGCGACCCCCCCTCACTTTCTCCCATCTTCACCGCGTCCCCCTCCTCCTTCCCCGTTCGTCACCCCGACCCTTTTGTCTAAATACTATCCCTGATTTCAGAAGAATTCGCGATAGCCGCTTTATATTCTCTTTCTTATTAACGATATTTGAGTAAGTATTGTAGTACCTAATTGCTTTATTTCTATGTTATTATAATGCTCCCTCCCTCCCCATCTTCACGCGAAACCCCTCCCTCCCTCCCCATTCTTCACCGTTGCAGACCAACAACCGGACCAGAGGACCCACATCCAGCTAATCAGTGCAATCTGCCGTGAGCGCGGCTGCGACCATTGCAGCATGGGGTTGGCGGCGGCGCTCAAGCTCGCTATAAGCACTCGCTTTCACCGCGAGATGCGATCACGCGCTGACACCTGCACCAGTGTCCGTGTCCGCCTTGCCGCCACACGACAGCCCTGCATGCCTTACCGGCCTGCGCTTGCCTGACACTACGCAGCCGACGTCGGTTGGCGCTGGACAGTACGACGCGGCCGAACAGAGGGCAAAAAGAGTTTGCGACTAAAATCCCAGATTTCGATCTTCGGTGCGCGAGAAAAAACACCTCTAAAAGCATCCTCAGAGCATGCCAGGGCAGCAGGAGGCAGGGAGGAATGTGTTGCGGGGTCAAGGGTCAACCGAGCTGTCATTCGCAGCGCCTGTCTAACACGACGCCCTGCGGACGCCGGTGTAGATACACGCCGCTAGCATTCGCGATGAGCAGATGATGACGATTAATGACGATGGTAATGATGATGTGATGATGATTGGTGATGTTACGTGATGGTTGTGATGACATGATGTATGATTGATGATGATGATGATAATGAGGACAATGAGGACGACGACGACGACGACGATGATGATGATGATGACGATGAGGACGACGACGATGATGGTGATGATGGTGACGATGAGGACGATGGTGAAGATGATGGTGATGATGATGCTGTGATGATTGATGATGATGATGATGATGATGATGATAATGATAATTAATGATGATGGATGATGATGGTGCGATGAGGACGATAAAGACGACGACGACGACGATGATGATGATGATGATGATGACGAATGAGGACGATGATAGTGATGCATGAATAGATGATGAATGATTTTTGATAATGATGATGAGATGATAATGATGATGGATAATGATGATGATAATGACGATGAGGACGATGATGA
>NW_014577723.1:158036-167151 GCF_000485595.1 Priapulus caudatus
TCGAGCCGAGGGCGAGGAGAAAGAGACCGCGACAGCGCCCGTCGGAGGCGAGAGAAAGAGCCTCCTCAGAGAGCAGCCAGTCGAGAGAGAGACCGCGACGCGGCAGCGAGAGAGAGCGACGAGAGAGCGAAGGAGAGATCGTGACCGACGCGACGCCGCACTGGATGAGAGAGCAGAGAGGAGACCGAAGAGGAGAGGAAGGAGGAGAGAGATGTGAGGACTGAGAAACGAAAGATGCGATCCTGAGAGCGAGAGAGCCAGAGAGGCCAGAGAGCGACGTCCGACGGCAGCCCGGGAGAGCTGAGAGGAGCGAATCGAGAGCCGAGAGAGCGACTGGAGAGCGAGGAGCCTGACTGACGACCGACGAAGAAGAGAGTAGGAGGGAGCACGCGAGAGCAGTAAGAGAAAGAACAGAAAGCGAGAGGCAAGACTGAAGAAGGAGCGCGAGGAGACAGCGCAAGAGCAAAGCGAGAACAATGTCCCACTACTCGGCACTCCGCTACTTCTCATTCCATAACGCTCTACCACATCACACACACACACCGACGCTTCTCCTATTCTCGCCCCGTGCTTCTACTCCTCACGCACGCCACGCCAGCACGTACTCTCACGCACCGCACGCAGCAGACTCTCCCGCCACGCACGCAGCGTCAGCCCACCGTCGGATGCGGGGCTCAGCGCTATCGCTGACAGCGTCGCGCAAAGCTTTGTGTATATGTGTGTGCCCTGTCTCTCTTTCGCTCTGCCTCTCTCTCTCTCCTTCCTCTCTCTCTCTCGTCTGCCGTTCTACTTCTCTCCTGCCTCCTCGTCTCTCTCTCTCCTCTCTCTCTCTCTCTCTCCTCTCTCTCTGCCTCTCTCTCTCTCTCTCTGCTCTCTCTTCTTTCTCTCTCCTCTCGTCTCCCACAACTCCTGTTTTTTTAATGTGCTCGTGTGTATTGTGTGTGTGTGTGTGTGTTTGGTGTGTGCTGTGTGTTGTTGTGTGTGTGTGTGTGTCGGTGTGTGTGTGTGTGTGCGCGCGACCGACCCCTGTGCTGTGTGCTGTCCCACGCCGCAGCACGCCGGAACGACGCACGCGAGACTGCTATGCGTTGCTTGCCACTGTGACAAACGCAGCATAAGCCGCAGGATGCGGTGAGAAAGCGCCGTGGGAAGCCAGCTGATGACAAGGCATCGCCAGCCTGCGGATGCCTCATGTGCGCTCGCGTGACGCTGTTGGGAAAGAAAAAGAAAAAGGAAGGGGGAGGTGAGGGTGAGAGCGGAGGGGAGAGGAGGGAGGGGAGGGGAGGGTGGGAGAGGGAGGACGTCGGGTGGTGTCGTCCGGAGATAAAGACTTGACCATGACACATGCGGTTGGAAATGTTTGGAGTCGCGAGATACGTGTCGTGCCGCTTGCTTGCGCGTGTGCGTGTGCAGTGTACCGGGGGGGGGGCGCCGCAGCTGGGCCCCCAGCGTCGTGTGCGTCGTCCGCGAGTGTGTGCTGCGCTTCCGCGCACTGCATCGCAGGCTCTCATGCGCTAGTGCGAGGCGCGCCGGGGTTGTGTGTCTGGTGGTTGCGCTTTGTGGATGACGTGCCCGGCGTACGGCGTGTGTATCACCCGCCACACTGATGATGATGATGATGATGATGATGATGACGATGATAGTGATGCTGGCGCTGCTGCCGATGATAATTCATTGTCATGATAATAAAGATGTTGACGATGATATAATGACGATGACCATGTTGATGTGAACGACCATGACAACAAGTAAACCACTTACTTTACTTAGTCAAACGTTACAGAAACACAACTTTTTGATAAATACCTCAAAGTATGTAATAATATGGTAAATAATTATTGTTTAGTGTTTTTCTTTATTGAAAAATATACATAGTTGGGTTCGCATAGGCTTTAATAAACAGACAAAAACAAACAAATAAACAAACAGCGCGCGCACGACAACGGACGTCTACGATGGGTTTCTTATCGGGCCATGCGCACGTGCGTGACCTTATGAAATGCTTGCGTTCGCTTATTTCCCACTGCGCGCACACGATCGCAAGAATACAGATATGCAAGATACGATCCCGCGGCGCGAATAACCGGAGAGGATCTTGGCTTCGTTTTACGGGCTTCCCCGACCGTCGGCCGTCATGCGGCACACCCAGAAGTACCACACGCGGGGTGAATTTCTCAGGGCGAGATTGCACCATCTCGTTTCTAATTAACGACGTGCTTCCGTCCGCATATCCCGCCGAACGTGCACGCAAGGGGGCGCTGGCTTTTTTCAGTCGACTTTCGTGGCGAGGTTTCAGCGCTTCGGAAACGACGTCGTCTCGCGAAAACTACTCGGACGACGAGTTATATGTTAACATAAACGGACGGCTAGGTGATGATAACCTAACACGACTTATACACAGAACGAGCTGACCGATCTGAATTCGGTAATAATTATAAGGTTGATGAGGATATGGGTAGGGGAATAAAGGGTCAGCGCTGCGGGGTGTGTGTTTTTACGAGGGTTGGTGTCAGGGCTTCATAGAAGAATGCCGACGCGTGTGCGGTTATCACCAGAACGATGATTAGTCAGCAGCTGCACTAGTACGTAAACATATTATTGCTTGCCTTGATATTTTTCCACGCCTCCCATCTTCCCCCCCCCCCCTCCCGCCATATACAGGCGTGGCACATCCCTATACGGAGTGTGAGATTTTATTGAGTAATAACTGTGAGGGCTGCAGAGAAGAATGCTGAGGTCTTGTTAGCAATTATTCCTCATATATATATATATATACTATAGGCGAATATGGTACTCTTGATGATATAAATAATATAAAGAAGGTATGATTGTAATGACTCAACATTTTTCAAACACACGTGGTCACACATACGCGCGCGCAACCAACGGCAGCGAGCGCCTACGCACACACACGCACACAACGATACACAGCCCACAACACCACACACACAGCGCCGCGCTCGGCACAGCACACACCACACACACACAGCACATTCACACACACAAAACAGCACACACAACACAACACACACAACACACAGACACACACACACAACGATACGCCGAAGCCACACACAAGCCCACAACAGCACATACACACACCGCACACAGCGCACACCACACACACACACAGGCACACACACACACACACAAAGACACACCACACACACCCCACAGCACCGCATATATATATACGCTAATAAAGCAAATATTATCTGATAGGACGGAAATAGCTGCCAATGGCCGTCCTGCAGACGACGCCAGCGCCGATAGGTGACGTCATCGCAGCAGACGCCGGAGACGCATTCTGATGTTACCAATTACACACCTGATCAGAAGGAATATTTGTATACCATTACGGACCGGCGCGTCTCTCGATGACTGTGTCATCACCGTAGAAACCGCGGGGACCGTATCCTAATCAAGGGGTGCGACAGGGGGCGTGTCATGATCGCGCGGCGCAGCAGAGGGCGTTGCGTAGCAGTGTGGTGTGGCAGGATGCGTGACGTCAGCGTAACGCGCGAAAAGAGTGTGTGACGTAACCGTATGGCGTAGCAAAGAGCGTGACGTCATCACTGCTGGCGTAAAGATGGCGGCGGATTTTTTTACGCTCAGCGGAAGCAAAATTTTCCCCATTCGAACGACTAAACGATGCCCCACTTCTCCCCCCCTCCCCTACACACACGCCATCTCGCGTTTCCTCCCCCCGCCACCACCCACCCCCACGCGACAAACAAGGTTATCGTCAACCCAATCATCGATTTGAAGTAATTATGAATTTTTCACGCCGAATTTCGCCACCTGTGCAATCGGCTGTGAATAACTAGCAAATTGTATCATGAATAAACACAATGGCGGACGCAGTAATTTCGTCGACAAGCGAGCGCGGCGTCGGCGGGCGCACCGGTTCCTACACAATACACGGCACACATCTGCAGCCAAAAAGCTGGCGCGCAGGCGAGGCACCAACTGTCCTGCCGCATTCAGAGGCAGTGGTTGTGACAACGACTGATGCATTTAGACGCGGCATCTAATGCGTCGAGTCTGCGCGCAAAATGGTGGGGCATTAGTCGGGTCGAGCAAACGCCTCCGCGAGAATCAGGTGAAACATCAGTCGAGCGGAGAATCTCAGTTAGCGTTTCGGGTTTAAGGGTTGCAAGGAACCGGTTGTGGAAAAGACGTCACTACCTTACCCCCCTCTTATCCTCCCCCCTTATCCTACCCTCGTCCTTTCTTCTTCTTTGCACCTTCGGCCTCCTACTTCCTTCTTCGTTCGTCTTCCATTCGTTCATCTCCTTCGTTCTTCGTTTGACCTTCAACCTTCCTCTTCATGCACTCCGCCTCCTCCTTGTACTCCACATCACTTTCCACTTCTCCCTGTATGTTCCTTTTCGGCCCCACTGGCCCGCATATTTCTGTTTTTGCTAAATAACGGTTGTTTCCATACGCGTGCACATTATATCGCTAATATATATATATATAGTATATAATTAGTACTAGTAATTTGTTATATAATAAATCTAGTACATATAGGATTTAATTAGTACTATATATATAGATATATATATATATATAATATAGAGATAGCTCTAGCGGCTAGGCTCGCGCCCGCATTCACACGGTGCTGATATAATCAAAATTATAGATGTCTATATATATATATAGTATAATATATATATATATATATAGCTAGTATATATAAGATATAATTAGTACTATATAACTCTCTCTCTGTCCGTCTCATCTCATCTCATCATGCTCTCTCTGCTCTCTGCTCACCGCACTACCGGCAGATTCGAACAGCGCTATACATATAAGCTCGCCGTTTACGTATCGCATTTCACACTCACTCACCGAACAACGCACGAACTAAATCGCGGTTGAACGAATTTAGAGCGAAGCAACAACGTAATTTCTCTGAATTTCTACAAAATTCAAACACTTTATTACGGATCAAATTCTGCGAATAAACTATCTAAAACGTTTTAGCAGGCTGGTGACGCGCAGTGGACAAGTCTTAATGCCTAACTAATCGCCTACGCGGTCATATCCACAGGCGCCCTATAGACTCGATACGCCGTGATGGTAATTCATTGTTGATCGATTATAATTATAATAATATTATCAATATATAAATATAATTTAATAATCAATAACAATAATAAATATAATAATTTACGGAAAAAACAAGCGCTCACGATAAATATTTTCGTACATTTTGATTCCATGTAGTCTGAATAAAAACGTCTCGAAAATGGCCGAGAAGCGACAAGTAAAACACAACGGTTGCACATGGTAAGTCAACCTACCGAAAATATATAATATATTGTATACACAAAAGTTACTAATCCGGTAGACAAGTATCGAGTATAGCTATAACTAATAAAGATAACAAACGGCTATATTTAAAAAAAAAGTAAAAAAGTAGCCTGCTGCTTGTCTTTCCCCGCGACCGTTAATAAATAAAAGCGAAGTCAGCACGCAAAGCAAAGGCGCCTCACAGAGCGCCCCACTGGCTCGCTTGAATGATGACGAGCACGGTGTAGTCTGTTAGATGACATAAGAGGCGCGTGCACTAATATAACTCACGAGCGATTGACGCGCCAGAGGAAGGTGAGAAGCATCTCTAGCAGCGTTCGGTGTGGGGCTGCGCACCGCCGCCGACGATGCAGCAAAAGCCGAGTGTGATTGTTTGGCCCGACGGCTGAGCGCTCACGTGCGGCGTGCGTGTGGCAATTGCGGCGGACGACCGTGGTCAGCACGATGAAACTCATGAAGAGTTAACGAAAAAATACGCTCCGCCTCTCGCGCCCCCTCCTCCCGCCTCTCTCTCATTATTTCCCTTCTCTCCAAGACTTCCCGCCTCTCCCTCATCCGCTCTCTCCGTTCTTACTCCTTCCTATTCTCTGCTATTTCTTTTCTCTCTCTCTCTCTCTCTCGTCTCTCCTTTCTCTCCAACTCTCCCACTCCCCATCTCCGCTCTCTCGCTCTCTATCCTCGGCCCCCCGCTCTCATCCCTCTCGTCTCTCTCATCCTCCTCTCTCTCTCTCTCTCTTTCGCGCTCATCTCTCTTTCGCGCTCTCTCGTCTCTCCAGTGCCTTTTTTCCACTCCCCCTCACCTACTCCCTCATCCATCTTCCTCCACCTCGATCTCTATCCGTCCGCGCGCTCTATCTCTTTGTCGCTCTCCCTCTTCCCACTCTCCCTTCAGTCCTCGCGTCTCGATCCCGCTCATCTACCTCTCCCTCGATTCTACCACCTTTCATCTCTGATTCTCTTATTCGCTTATGCTCAAAAGCGCTATTTCCGTTTTGAGGCTATCCAAACAACACGCGGGTGGAATTGCTCCATTCCCTCGAAAACGTACCGTTTTTCGCACTAAATATGCAGTAAATATTCAACATCCCGCGCGTGATCACATGGTCCTGGGTAACATTGCAGTGTTTACGCGAGAATTGCTTAGACTTTCTTCGAATTCAGTGCGAACGGGTCGAGCAAGCATACGATGTTTTTTGCAACGGTCGCTACTTAGCTATGTCACGTGTGGACAAAACACACACAGCACAGCGCGCCGCACAACACACAACGCACATACACACATCACCACACACAACACAGACCCCGCACATACACACACACAGCCAACACCACACACACAACACACGACACCACACACACACACCACACGCACACACACACAACACACGCACCACACACACCCACAGCACATTCCACGCACGCACGCACCACAACATCACACGCATCCTACGCCACGCAAACAGGCACCACACACACACGCGGCGCACAACACCCAGCGCAACACACATCACATCGGTCACGCACATCCCCACCCCCGCCTTCCCGCAACACACACACGCCGCGCTCGACGGCGCGCATACACACCACACATTCCGACCTGTGCGCGTGCGCAGTTTTGTTAAGCTGAAAAGACATTTAGAACATTATTCATCGCAACCCGGAGTAACGGTGCTGGCCAAACCGTCCTCTCTCATGACCCGCGCTGTCTGATGTACGAAACCTTCCTCTCTCTTCTGACTTTTTCCTCTGCGCGCACGAGAGAAGCACGGGGCGTTGGCGCTTGACGTATGCGCAATCGACACGTCGGCTGTGTTCAGCCCGTAAAAACAACAGAGGTTTTTTGTCATACAACAATAAAGGATTATGTAGCAAATAGTAGGCCAGGGGGTGCAGGCAGGCATGATGACATTCCCTGAGGCTGCGCGCGCGAGCCGAGAGAGAAAATAAAAGGCGAGAGATACAGAAAAAAGAGAGGTGAGAGAGAGACGAGAGAGCAGAGAGAAGCAGGGAGCAGTGCAGAGAGAGAGAGCGAGATGAGAAGAGAGGGAGAGGTAATTAATGAAGCGGAGGAAGTAGCCCGAGAGAGCTGAAGTGCGAGGCCGAGAAAAGAGAGAGGAGAGAGCGGAAGCGAGATGAATGTAGATTTGAGAGAGAGAAATGAGGGAAAGAGAGAGAAGAGAGGAGAGAGAGAGAGAGAGAACTTGAAAGAAAGAGAAGAGAGAGCATCACGTGAGAGAGCAGAGAGAGAGAAGAGCAGAGAGAGAGAGAGAGATGAGAGAGAGAGTACAGAGATAGAGAGAACGTGTGTGTGTCGTGAGAGAGAGAGTATAGAGTTTGAGGGGAGATCTAGAAAGGCATTAAGTACAGCGAGAGAGATTGGAGCGAGAGTACGAGAGAGGGAAGAGAAAGAATTGAGCGGCTGGATCGAGTCGGTTGTCGCGGGGGCCATAATGAGAAGCACCTTCTGCCAACGCTTGTCGCACCGTTTCCACACTCCACAGCCCTGGCACAGAAATATATATAATTCTGGCTGAAATATCTACCTAGCGACGAAAAAAATTTGTATACTAATTTTTGTTATAATTAGTATTAATAATGCTAAATACCTGTAATTCACCTCCAATGTATGACCCGCTTTTCATTTGAATCTGAAATCTTAACTAATGTGGATCTGAAATCTGAATCTATAATGGTTGAATCAATCTGATTGGCTATATTCGGGCATGTACCACTTTTATTACATAAGACTCAGTTATCAGAAACAGGCATACCGCATGATAAACCTTCTCTGCCACTTAAGTGGTGCTATTTAAAGCTTCTGAATTGCATCGTTGGCAGAACCCACACCATGGTGCATTTGCAACGTTAAACCATCTAGATACGATATTGTGGTATCTTATTATCTGGGTTGATCGCGTCACGTGACTCAATTACAGGTATTGATAGGTACTCGCCTAATTTTTTTTTTGTTTTCAACCCGGCGTGCCATCGTGAGCCTCCATCTCGTTCTGTCGACTTGAAACCCGACGCCGCAGCTGGCGCACACAACCTAAGATTAGAATAATATAGTGAAGCCCCCGCAACACAGCGCGTGTCAACACAACCCTGGACGTGTTTGTACATACATAACAAGAAAACAAAATGGCTACAAAGAAAGGTGGCATCTCTTTCTTGCTACTATCTCTCCATCTCTCTCTCTCTCCTCCTCTCTCTCTCTCTCTATCTCTCTTCAATCTCTCTCTCTCTCCTCTCTTCTCTCTCTCTCTCTCATCTATCTCTCTCTCACTCTCTCTTCCTCTCATCTCTCTCTCTCTCTCTCTCTCTCTCTCACGATCTCTCTCTCTCTCTGCTTAGATTGAGTGAGTGAGTGTCTCTCCTCTTCATCTTCTCTCTATGTGTGCCGTGCGTGCGTGCGGCGCGGGCGTGCACGTGTGTGTGCATATACACCGTGGCGTGCGTGCGTGCGTGCATGTGTACGTACACGTGAGTGCATGCGTGCGTGTGCACGTACACGTGCGTGCATGAGTACGTGTGTGCTTGCGTGCGTGTGAGTGTTTTGCTGTGTGTGTGTGTTGTGTGTGTGTGACGAGAGAGAGAGAGAGAGAGAGAGACGAGAGAGAGATTCGTGCTGTGTATGTGTGGTGCGTGTGTGCTGTGGTGTGTGTGTGTGTGTGTGTGTGGTGTGTGTGTGTGTGTTGTGTGTGTGTGTGTGTGTGTAAGTGTGTGGTGTTGTGAGAGAGAGAGAGAGAGAGTGTGTGTGTGTTGTGTGGTGTGAGAGAAGAGAATGAGAGAAGCG
>NW_014577723.1:167166-173143 GCF_000485595.1 Priapulus caudatus
CTATATATATCTCTCTCTCTCTATATATATATATATATATATATAGTGTGGGTTTTGCTTGGTATTTCTGTTATAACAGGCTCAACGCGGCCAAACCTAATTGTTCTTACGATCATTAGACTGTCAGTCTTACGTTGAAGCTCTAACGCTATATCTACAGCAGGTGTCGACTGAAGCTAATCGGGATGAAGATATTATAACGTAATGACCACGGTAATGCTAGCGGTGGGTGGGAGTCAAAACCCCAGACGCTTCAGGCTGCGGTCAATGGTGCCAAGCTCAGCTAGGACACCACTACTAGCACTGCGCACGTTTGTACCCCTCCGGCAGATTAGAACAGCGCTATAATATAAGCTCGCGTTTACTAATCGCATTTCACACGCGAACAACGCACGAATCTAATCGCGTTGAGCGAATTTAGAGCGAAGCAACACGAATTTCTCTGAAATTCCCACAAAATTCAAACAGCTTTACGGATCAATTCTGGCTAAATATCTAAAACGTTTAGCAGCTAGGTGAACAGTGGACAAGTCTTAATGCCTACCTAACTCCTACGCGCATATACCACAGCGCCTATAGCTCGATACGTGTATGGTATTATTGTTGACGATATAATTATAATAATATGTATTAATATAATAATATATAATTTAATAATAATAACAATAATAAAATTATAATTAAATAAAGCTCACGATAGATATTTTCGTAAATTTGATTTCATGTAGTCTGAATAAAACGTTCGAAAATGGCGAGAACGACATGTAAAAACACAACGGTTGCACATGGTAAGTCATACCTACCGAAAAAAAATATATATGTATAACATCAAGTTACTAATCGGGTAGAAGTATTCCGAGTATTAGTATAACTAATAAAGATAACAAACGCTATATTTAAAAAAAAATAGTAAAAAAAGTAGCTGCTCTGTCTTTCCGCGAACGTTAATGTAAATAAAAGCGAAGTCAGACGCAAAGAAAGGCGATCACGAGCGCCACACTGGCTGCTTGAATGATGACGAGCACGTGTGTTGTTAGATGACCATAGAGCGGCGTGCACTATATAACAACGAGCGATGACGGAAGAGGTAGGTGAGTGCATCTCTCAGCGTCTGGTGTGGGCCGACGCCGCCGACGATGCAGCAAAAAGCGAGTGTGATTGTTGCGACGGCTAGCGCCACGTGCGGCGTGCGTGTGGGCTGCGGCGACGACGTGGTCAGCCGACGAAACTCATGAAGAGTTCAACGAAGAAAATACGCGTCCGCTCTCCGGCCCCTCCTCCCCCTCTCTCTCTATTTCCCTTTCTCTCCACTTCCCCTCTCCCTCTCGCTCTCTCCTTTTCTACCTCCTCCTTCTCTCTCTATTTCTTTCTCTCTCTCTCTCTCTCTCTCTCCCTTTCTCTCCACATTCCCACTCGCCTCTTCCGCTTCAATCGCTCTCTTAGCCTCCTCCCCCCCCCCCCCTCTCTCTCTCTCTCGTCTCCTCCTCTCCTCTTTCTCTCCCTTCGCGGCTCTCTCCTTTTCGCGTCTCTCTCTCTCTCTCTCCTTTTCTCTCCACTCCCGCTCTCACTCTCTCCCTCTCCATCTTCTCCTTCGATCTCTATCCGTCCCGCGCGCTCTATCTCTTTTTCGCTCTCCCTCTTCCCCTCTCGCTCTCGCTCTTTCTCTCTCTCTACCTCCTCCCTCGATTCTACCCACCTTTCTCTCTGATTCTCTTATTCGCTTATGCTCAAAAGCGCTATTTCCGTTTCTGACTATCCAACAACACCGGGTGGAATTGCTCCCGATTTTCCCTCGAAAACGTACGTTTTGCGACTCAAATATGCCAGTAATACTCTAACATCCCGCGCGTAGATCACATGGTTCGGTAACATTGAGTGTTACGCGAGAATTGTTTAGGATTTTCGATTATTCAGTGCGAACGGGTCGAAGCAAGCATACGATTGTTTTTTGCAACGGTCGCTACTAGCTGATGTCATCGTGTGGAAAAACACACACGCACGCGCGCGCACGGTGGACACACACATCACATATCACACATCACACACAGCGCACGCACGGCGCAGCAAGCACGCACACACCACATGACACACAACATACACACAACAGCACACACACACACACACACACAGCACACACACACGCGCGCGCGTCTGGCTGCGCACGCACACACACGCACACACACACAACGCAAGCACGCACGGCACACACGAAGCACCCACTACACAACACACAGCGCGCAACACCACACGCACATACACACACACACCACACACACACACCACGCCAGCCGCGCGGCGCGCCTGCACATACGCACACACACGCACAGTCACACACATACGCACGCACGCACGCACCAGACACACCAGCACACAACGCACCACACACGCGCATACTCACATCCTCGCACACACACACACACACACACACATCACACACACACACACACACACACACACGCATTACAACATTACACCGAGCCTGTGCGCGTGCGCGATTCTTGTTAGTAGACAAAGACATAGAACATACATCGCAACCGAGGTACGATGGCCTGCAATACCGTCCTCTCTCATGACGCGCTGTCTGGATGTAGATAACGCTTCCCCTCTCTTCTGACTTTTCGCTTGCGCGCACGAGAGGAAGGCCACGGGCGGTTGCGTTGACGTAGTCGATGTCGACACGGTCGGCTGTGTTCAGCGTGTAAACAACAGAGTCTTTTTTTTATCACCAATAAAAGGATAGTAGCAAGATAGTAGGCCAAGGCGCGCGCTTGCAGGCCAGGCATTGACAGTCCTGCGCGCGCGAGCGGAGAGAAAAATAAAAGGGCGAGAGAGACAGAATAAGAGAGGGAGAGAGAGAGAGAAGGGGGGGGAGAGAGAGAGAGAAGAGAGGGGGGAGATAATGAATGGGAAGGGGCAGTAGCGGAGAGAGGCGAGTAGCGAGGGCGAGAAAGAGAGAGAGAGACGCGAGCGAAAGAAGGGAAAGAGGGAGAAGAGAGAGAGAGAGAAGGGGAGAGAAATGAGAGAACGTGGAAAGAAGAAAAGAGAAGAGAGAGAGAGAGAGAAGAGAGAGAGAGAGAGAGAGAAGAAAACGTGCTGTTGTGTGTGTGAGAGAGAGAGAGAGAGTGAGGGAGGATAGAAAGGAATTAAGACAGCGAGAGAGATTGAGCGAGAGTACGAGAGAGGGAGAGAAAGATTGAGGGCGATCGAGTGGGATATCGGGGCGAATGAAAGCACTGCTAACGCTTGTCGCACCGTTTCCACAGCCTGGCACAGAAATAGATATAATTCTGGCTGAAATACTACCTAGCGAGAAAAATTTGTTATATAATTTTTGTTATATTGTATAATATGCTAAATACGTGTAATTACTCTCCAATGTATGACCGCTTTACATTTGCATCTGATCTTAATCAATGTGGATCTGAATCTGAATCTATAATGATGAATCAATTCTGAATTGGGCTATATTGTGCATGTACCAACTTTCTTACATAGGACCAGTTATCAGAAACAGCATACCGCATGATAACCCATGATACATATTTCTGCCACGTAGTGGTGCTATTCAAAGCTTCTGAATTGCATCGTTGCAGGAACACACACCATGGTGCATTTGCACGTTAAACATCTAGATACGATCATTGGTGGTATTTATCATCTGGGTCTATCGCGTCACGTGACCTCATTACAGGTATTGATAGGTACTGCCTATTGTTTTCACGGCGTGCATCGTGAGCTCCAATCTCGTCTGTCATTGGAAATGCCGACCGCAGCTGCGCACACGCTAAGATAGAATAATATAGTGAGTCGCCGCAACAAGCGGCGTGTAAACAACCCTGGACGTGTTTACATACAAACAAGAAACAAAATGGCTACTAGAACGGTGCATCTCTTTCTCTATCTATTTCTCTCTCTGTCTCTCTCTCTCTCTCTCTGTTAGATTGAGTGAGTGAGTGTCTCTCTCTCTCTCTATGTGTGCGTGCGTGCGTGCGCGCGTGCGGGCGTGCGAGCGTGCGTGTGCATATAACCGTGCGTGCGTGCGTGCGTGCATGTGTACGTNTCTATAACCCCAAGCCCCTGTGGTACTCCACGCGCGCCATGGGTGAGCGCGCGTAGCTAATAATGATGGTTGCCTATGTTTCACGAAGTGGCCAGCCTACTCCACACATCTACATCACCAAGGGCACAAAACCATTCATCACCAAGCCTTCTTTCATAACACCACAGGACTCCCACCAAAATGTCATGCGTACAAGGAAATACTTTTAGAACGAGCTAAGGTAGCACCAGGCGCCCATATCCGACCCGCTTCTTCCCCTAAATAGTATCAAATCTACTACTGACACTGACCACCTGGTTAAATTTGCCTGGTTTCATCGAGTAAACGCTGAGAGGGGAGGTGTCTTCATCTGTCCGAGCAAAATTTAACAAAGGTAAGACGGTTAGTTCTAGAAGCTTATCTCATCTTTCGAGAGAGAGAGAGAGAGTGTGTGTGTGTGTGTGTGTGTGTGTGTGTGTGTGTGTGTGCGGGCGTGTGTCTGTGTGTGTGCGTGCGTGCCTGCACGCGTGCGTGCTTGCGTCTGTGCACCGTATCTGTATAAGTGTATGCGTTAGTACGACTGTCATCGCGCGTACATTTACGAACATTTTCTTAATAAGCCTCTGACACCTAAATCGACATATAATCGACCTGCACACATAATTTACAGAATTAAATCCGGACTCGTGGATATCCACCATCGCCACCAGATGGCGCGGTGGAGTTCATCATGGACGCCACGCAGACGATGGGGCAATTCGTTCGCTCGCGCGTGTGTTCAGCCACGAAGACAGCTTGCGGCTCGAGAAGGAAATCTCACGCGCCATAACCTCACGCATGCGCGGGCCATAACCTCACGCACGCACGCGCCGTAACCTCACGCACGCACGCGCCGTAACCTCACGCACGTGCCGTAACCTCACGCACGTGCCGTAACCTCACGCACGTGCCGTAACCTCACGCACGCACGCGCCGTAACCTCACGCACGCACGTGCCGTAACCTCACGCATGCGCACACGACGTCATCGCGCAGACGAACACACGCCTCAGCTCGCCGTCGTCGGCGCCATGATTTTACTCGCGAGTATTTCGAGCACGAGCCGCCCCTGCGCTCGACCACGCCCCGACCCTCGCGAGCCCCCCGGGGGGTTGTCGGCGACCCGGCCCCGTGGCGGGCGACCATTGTTTCTAGATTAGACCCGCGCCAGGGAAGCAGAAAGCTGCTGCTGTTGATGCTGATGCTGATGCTGATGATGCTAGGTCCAGCGTTACGCAATGCGGTGCTCTCGCGGGAACGCGCTCGCGGCCGAGCGGCCAATTACCTCGTGTTTCTCACCTGCCCCCGACCGCTCCCCGCGCCTATTAATACACACGCTGACCGCCGGCCAAGCGGGTCAGCGGCTCGTGACGTCACACGCTCGGACAATAGGTGTTCGCAGGGTCAGCTGCGGATGGTAATCAGTGAGCAAGGAGAGAGACAGAGAGAGAGAGATTACGCATTCATCGCACTATTGAGGGCGATTCGAGATTTCTTGTTGCGCGAGGAGGAGGGTTTGGGGGGGGGTGTTAGCGGGACAGGAGGGAGATGTGTTCTCAATTGCTGGTCCCCACGTGTGACGTGTGCCGCTTTTACTGGGGGAGTTTGTAATGCAACCAGTTGTCTGTCGAATTGGGGTCGAGACGCGACCTGGTTGGTGGAAATGTTGACGGAGAAGAGTTATATAGTTGTATTATCGCGTCGCAAATTCACAGGCGAGCGATACCGGTCAAGCTACATAGACATTATATTAATGCGACCATTAGCGAAATATATAGAGTGAAGCATATATGTGCATGCCAAGTACGCCAGCGCGCGCATGGTGTGTGTGTGTGTGTGTGTGTGTGTGTGTGTGTGTGTGTGTGTGTGTGTGTGTGTGTGTGTGTGTGTGTGTGTGTGT
>NW_014577724.1:0-385 GCF_000485595.1 Priapulus caudatus
TGCCCGCTCGCAGACACGCACGCACACACACACACCCACCCACACGCACGCACACACACGCACACACCACCCACACTCACCCGTGTGCGTGGTGGCAGAGCTGACGGGAGCGAGCGGAGGCGGCGCACTCAGCAGCCTCAGGTACTGCACCTTGTTGCCCTGCACCTGCACGGCCTGCAGCGGCTGCCCGCTCGCAGACACCAGCTGCTGCGGCGTCAGCTGTCGCGGCACGTGCTGCCATGACGACGCGACGACAACGACGACGACGACGACGACGACGATGAAGAAAATACAAACACAAGATTATTGTTTTATATACGTCTCATATAATGTGGGGTAACGTATAACTCAACTTGTCATGCTGGGACTACGAAGTATCGAGACA
>NW_014577724.1:1620-2921 GCF_000485595.1 Priapulus caudatus
GGACCTACAGATGGCGCCACGTTACTCACCACGCCCTGGCTGGGCGCCTGCTTGATTGAAAGCTTCGACGGCGACATCGTGATTATCGTCGACGTCTTGCCCCCCGTGACGATGCTCGTGCCCGCGCGCGTCGTCATGGTAACGGCGGGAGCGATGCGCACGGGGGAACGTGCAGCCACCGATACCGGTATCATCGTGATCTTCGACGGCGACTTGAGATTGAGAGGAGATATCGCCACCTGGGAGCAAGAAAAACATCTGAACGTCTTAACTGTGAACACTTTTTTCTCGTGGACCGTCGACGGAAACGTGGTGAAGTTACGAGCGCAGCGTATCAGTGTTATAAAATAACGGCTATCCGTTTGTCCTCACTTGTCCATTTCCACGGAGGACAAGTAGACGACCTGTACAGTAGAACGTCCGCTGGACAAGCAGCTTTTTAGAGCAATTCTTCATTATTTTCTACCATCGCTGGCCGCCACCATTTTTGCAGTCCGTTTCGTATTTTCGATTCATCTTTTAGATAGAACACGACGAAATTCGTCACTTCCGGTTGTATTGGCGCCCTTCCCACAGCTAATAAAACGAGGTATTTGTGTAATTTTACATCTTTATTGTGTGGTTAGAATAAATATGGACTTTTATTTTATTAAATCCACTTTTATTCCACATTAAACACTTTGGAATGGTGCCCTGGGGCCCGTTGTCAGAAACAAAATTAGTCTTAACATTAACCTTTTCTCTTAGACCGTCGACAGAAACGCTGCAAAGTTCCTGAATGAAAAATCGTAGCAGATTTCCTGATAACAATACGAAACAAAGCGCTGTCGACGGTCTACGAGAAAATGTTATTGTTAAGACTAATGTTAAGACTAATTTTGTTTCTGACAACGGGCCCCAGGATTGCTTCCCTTGCTCTACTACATTAGTATAGCATTAGTGAAAGAGAAGCAAAAATTTTGCAGGACAAGCAAAAATATCGTGTAGCTTGTCCTTGGGACAAGCAAAATTTTGTCCTTATTTCGAACACTGCGTATAGAAGTCCGGTCTACGAAAAAAAAGAACTGAGACTAATGTTACGATAAATACCCCGTAGACTGCAAAATTTGATATGGTATCAAACTGGCGCGCGACAGCCGTAGCGTACACACACAAAACTCTGAAGCGGGCTAAGTCAGCACAGATTGACCGTGCATGCGCACTTTAGCTTGTTACATAGTGTGTTACATAGCTTGTTACATAGTGTGTTACATAGTGTGTTACATAGCTTGTTACATGTAGCTTGTTACATAGTGTGTTAC
>NW_014577724.1:6678-7582 GCF_000485595.1 Priapulus caudatus
GTGTGTGTGTGTGCACGCCTGTGTGCGCAGATTGTGCGGACATATTCTATAATGACGCATTGAAAGCTCGTTGCACAACATATAGCGCTATGTATTAACGCTAACTACATGGCGCGATTGAATGTCCGTTTCTGACAATTGTTAAAATTGAATTTGAATGAACTGGTTGCTCGCTCTAAGAGTGAAGACGAAATATACCGTGCTTACTATTAGGGTTTGGCATGCGCGAAATAACATTATTATAGACTGGCATCCTAGCTGTCCCTATACTTTCCTAATTTAAACGCTATTTTCCACCTGCTATCCTACTATTTATACTTACTTATTTATGCATTATATATTTATTTTTATTTACTGCTACTATTTTATATTTAGAGCAGAAACGGGGACCCGCATCTAATAAGAACATCGCAAGCAGCAACAGCGCCCTCTCTAGTCGAGATTGCGCAGCAAGCTGATATTTTTCTTGACGGGTACCACGTCTCCACACTTCGTTAATATATGATTTAATGATATATTGTTTATTTATTAATGATAATTTATAGCTAATAATAGAGAAGAGACAGGAAACCACATCTATAGCATCTATCCACGTCACGTGACTGACCTCCTGACACTGGTGCGTGTGACGTAACAGGAAGAAGGAAGCGTCCTTGGGAAGGTCGATGGGGTTAGAGGCGAATCCGTCGGTACGGCAGCAGTAGCGGATGAGCGTGTTGTCGTCGTAGACGCCGTCCGGCACGTCTCCCGCCACCTGCGAACACAGCGCCACATCGCGGCACAAATTGAAACTACAATAAGCATACGCAAATAAGTGTTAAACAGTTAACGCATACACGATCTATGTCTGTAGTATAATATATGTATATTATATATATATATATATGTATATATATATATAAGT
>NW_014577724.1:10698-16044 GCF_000485595.1 Priapulus caudatus
CCTCAATTATGTTCCACAAAAATTTTGAACTTTTATGATAAAACCTGCTATTTTGGACTATTCTCATTATCCAGAAACGAGTGAAAGGACTACAAAATTTCGCACTGTAAGCAATACTGCTACCAAATAGTCGTGCATCAGGATTTTCTTTAGTTATATTACTGAAAAAAAACTATAACAACTGCTAAAATTTCAAGTCGCACGTTTGAATTAAAAATTTTGGAAATAAAAGACAACTTATAAATCGGCAGCTAATAACAATCCCTGACCATTTTTTACAGGAATATGTTACCATTAAAACGATGTAAATTAATTATTCTGATTGTAATCACACGAGAAACTTATCCATTTATACAGTGACTACTAAGTTCAGAATTGGAACGTGGAGGAGAGAATTTATGCATTTTTTCTCGAGTCAGCCCGGGCCGCTACCACCCATTGTAGCGGGCGGGCAAGCAAAACGCTCTGACAGTTCACATGTACCGTTATATGGAGAAATGGGCATGTACACAGGTGGTGGCACATAGTGTTAGCCATCGTACATAGTGTACACAGTACATGTATGAGCATGTAACCATCGAATAAAGTTGAAAATGAAAAATTGGTAAAAATTTTCCTAAAACCTTGAGAGTATCCCCCCGTTATCACATCATGCGACTCGTATGTATACAAGCGCTCCCATTTCGTGGTATTTTGCTGCGTCAGACTAAAATCTTACCATAGAGCAAAGCCAATCAGTACTCTGAAGTTGATAACGTACACAGTACACAGAGTTCTGATAACAGCATTCACTTACCTATATATATAGTTATTACATTTCGATTTTTCTCAGTAGAGTGCACGTCACATCGTTACCATCTTGTATAAAATATAACGAATTGTTAGCTTGAAAGAATAAAAGTTTGAAGCTGGGTTGGACACACTATACGACATGGATATGAAGATGAGAATGTACCTCGTGGCCTGTTTGCTGCTGGTACTGATGGCAAACACTGGTAAGTTCAATTTGTTTTTAACTTCGATCTCACGTTGTTTGTTGTACGGTGAAAGTAATGCATATATTAGTGCAAAAAGACAGATCTTGAGCAGGACAGATTTGAAGTAGGATGACGCACACAGGCACTTGGAGCGTTTCAATAACATATAATGCTAAATAGTAAATAAATACGAAATCTATTTACTACCAAAGTCTTAATGTTTCTATACTCTCTTTCACCTATTATTGCCGACAATTTCCTGTAAATGCCGTCCAAATGCTCATCTACCACAAACACTGGCTGCCGCTGCACACTGACACATAACTATATATATATTTTAAGTGTCAGTGTGCAGCACTGCAGCGGCAGCAATGGCGCTTGGCGGCAGCCAGTGTTTGTTGTAGATGAGCGTTTGGACGGTATTTACAGGAAATTGTCGGCAATAATAGGTGAAAGAGAGTAGAGAAACATTAAGACTGGTAGTAAATAGATTTCGGATTTATTTACTATTTAGCATTATATTTCATTGAAATGCTCCAAGTGCCTGTGATGACGCACTATAGGCTGTATCGTGGAATGTACTATGATATGCGCACACGTGTTTATATTGGAAACACTTACAAAACTACTGCCTATTTAAACACTACTGAAGTAAATTGGATGTCATTCTCATTTAAACTTCTACACGCACATAATGTTACTTTGATAATTAAATTATTTTCGGCGCCGCCGCGCAGCAGTTAAATGACGTATTTGCCGTATTTTATGTTTGTCTGTCATGGTGTATTGCAGCATCATCACTGCGTTGTTACACGTGTTCTCAAAGTATACCAGGGGCATGGAACACGAGCATATGCCAGAATGATCCTGCAGAGGTTGTGACCGGAGCACCCATTACAGACTGTCCTAAAAGTACTTTCTGCTACACACTTCTTCAGATGCAGGAAGGTGAGGGAATCAAATGAGTAGAGTAGACGATCCGTCAAACGGACAAAATGACTGAATGAAGGATGATCGCACTAGAGGATGAGCGCAGAGTCGAGAAATGGACGGAGTGACTGACTGACAGACAGGCAAACAGACATACAGATTGCTTAATATTTTTACTATAAACACAATACACGTATTGCCTGTTATAATAATCTGTTTTATTGTGATACTATTTGCTTACGCGTTTAATGTCGCCTGACGGACGTTGTTTCAGAGCAGGTTTGGTCCTTTCTAAGAGGTTGCGGAGTAGAAAATATGATCTACAAATGGGAAGAGTGCCTCGAATCCAGTGGTGGTATTAGATGCGACTGCGCCACACGGTGCGAAACTGACCTGTGCAATGATGATGCTGGTGTTCCTGCTGGATACACATCGCCGTGCCTTACGGAGAACGCCGGAACAACCGTCGGAACCGCTAGTACGACATCTAGTGCCTCTTCATGCAGCGTATTGCTTCGCCGTATGCGCCCCCTTATTATAACATCAACATCAATATACGTTATATTACGCGTGATTATAAATGGCGGAATGTTTTTTCTTGAATAAAAATGTGTTTGTGTGTAGGTATGCGCACGCGTGCGCGTGTGTGTGCGTGAGTGCGTCCGTGCGCGCATGCGTGTGTGATTGTTGACAGGCCGATAAATTAGTAATGAAATGTAAAGGCTAACTCTGGTCGCCCTTACGACCTAGTATGTAATAAAGATGTTCACGTGCGCAATGTAAGAAATTTTTGCCGCTGCTTTCTCGTGCAAGGTTGAGACTACGATACCGACGTTCGTTTTGCTGTGCCAGTTAAAACCAGGGGCCCGTTATCAGAAACAAAATTAGAAACAAAATCAGAAACAAAATTATATTAACAATATTAACAATTTCTCTTAGACCGTCGACATCACTTTGTTTCGTATTGTTATGAGGAAATCTGCTACGATTTTTCATTCTCGTAACTTCGCAGCGTTTCTGTCAACGGTCTTAGAGAAAAAGTTAATGTTAAGACTAATGTTAAGACCAATATTGTTTCTGACAACGGGCCCCAAGACCTTTGCCAGGCAGTTACTAGTATGACACGTTGTTTGCGCCGAGTTGACGTAGTACTAGTGGTTATCCAACATGGGCAAACACTTTCCCAGTGAGTCCGCCACGACGTACGGCGAATCGAACATGTATGCGTTCGAAACGCATTCCAAAGGTTCTTGGCATTTCGACAGTTTTTGGCATTTCGCAGGTCCATATTTGAGAGTACGTGCTCCGGCGGGTACGCCGATATAATCAAGCATCGTTTACCAAGCACACATTCACTGCCACCTCCACCCCCCCTTCCCCACTCACTCACTGTACGTTCACGTAGTATACGTGCAGGTAGGCGCGTAATGTGCCAGATATCACAGGGATTGCCGCAGGGACATGCCGGATAGTTCGTTATTATGCCGAGGAGCTTGCTGCCTTACTCGCATCAATAACGTGCTTGTCACCTGAGGTGGGGGGCCGGGGGAGGGGGGGGGGGGGAGGGAGAGAGCGTAAACATGACATGCCGGTTGGACAGGTGCTGGTCGAATGTAAACCTAGCATCAGGAGTTAATGAAACAAATTCACAAATTTTGTCTCATTAACTCCTGCTAGCATCTAACTAACTCCCCGCGATGTTATTTACTCGCTGTACTGTTATAAGGTACTGTATTAGGACGCCTGTAATGTAGATATTTACATTCGAGTCGATGTACTAGCGTATTGATTTTAATCAGGGGGAATCTCAATGTGGAAATTCGTTTAAAATTGCAGGAGAAAAGTGGTATTATCAAGAGCTAATAATACCTAGGTATAATTATACCTATATATATATATATATAGTATAGTATATTTAACCTATATAGTATAATTAATTTATACCATTATTATATATAGAAGATTTTTGTTCAGTTTAGCGAAAGGAAAGTGGAACTAAAAGTGAGTGGAAAAGCAGAGATGAAAACAAGCGTAGGAGAAGTAAGTGTGCAGGAGCATGAGGAGAGCACATGTAGAGGAGGGAGAGTGGTGTAGAGGAGGGGAGACGCATCTAAGCGGCAAATACTGCGCGCATACAACGAGTACGCGCGCACACAAGTACTCGTACTAACAGAAACAATGTAATAAATGTATAATAAATGAATAATATATATATATATATTATTGTATTGTAATTACTGCGTCCACGTAAACACATGCCAGGCCTCCTAGCACCAACCTTGGGCCCGTTAACCAAGTTGGGCAGCAAGCGCAATTGTTTTGTTTCTATACAGAAATGCGGAAAGGGTTGTTGTGTTGTGGTAATTAATCAGAGTTGTTGTTTTGTTACTCTATTGTTCGATTGCACCGTGCTAAGTTGACTGGTGTTTTGCACGCAGTAACAGTATCAACTATAGCTGTGTAACCTTGTATGCATATAAAGCAAAAATGAGTTTTTTAAGCTCGTACCATCTTTTCATTTTGCCTTATTTGCCTTATTTTTTCTCTCTGTATGCTTATGTTTATATCTTCCCATCACTACTTTCTCCCGCAACCCTGGTTTCCCGTTCTTTCCTTGTCTTCCTTCGTCGTGTTGCCTCTTCTCTGCTCCTATACCCTTTCTTGTTTTTCTCATCCTTACTTCCTTATATTCTTCTCTTTCCTCATCTTTTGTCTCCATCCACACTTATCCGTATCTCATTCACTTGTCTCTCCTTTTACTACACCTCTCTTCGTGTCTTACTCTCTTGGGTTCTGATTGTTGATTGTCATCATTTCTTCTTATTCATGCTCTCGCGCTCTCTCTCTCTCTCTCTCTCACTCTCTCTCTCTCTTTCTCTCTCGTGCTCTCTCGATCTCCATTCCTCTCTCCATCGAGTCGTCCATCTTGCTTCTCTCGGTAACATGGCGTTACTGAGTCAAAGAGTCAGATACGAATCGAATTTTTCTACCTCTGCCACAATTTCTTATTCACGAGTTCAGGTCGTGTGGCACTAAAAAATGTAAAGCATCGCTTACATGATAGCGAGTATCGCCACCCTGTCATTTCACGCTTGACAGCATCATGTCTGAAACCGATGCGATCCCCTGCGACCGCCGGCTCGTCACTGCACCCCACACAAACTGCTGCACATATGTTATCAAGATCATGCTTACTCATTTTACGACTCTCTTCTTCTTCTCATTCTTCCCTACTCTCGTTATCTACGATCTCCCGCCCTATTACAATAGCTCTCTCTCCTCGGTTCGCTCCGCTCGCGTCTCTCATCTTCTCATCGAGGATCGTCTGCGTCTCAGGATCGCATCCGTCTCTCCTCCTCTTTCTTCTTCTCTTTCTATTCTTTCTCTTCATTCCCGAAGGGGGCCGGGTCTTTTCTTTCTCTCTCCTAGCTTATTCACA
>NW_014577724.1:16069-26538 GCF_000485595.1 Priapulus caudatus
GTATCTCATTCACTTGTCTCTCCTTTTACTACACCTCTCTTCGTGTCTTACTCTCTTGGGTTCTGATTGTTGATTGTCATCATTTCTTCTTATTCATGCTCTCGCGCTCCCTCTCTCTCTCTCTTTCATCTCTCTATCATGTCTTCCTCACCTACCTCATGTTGTCCCCACCTTTTTTTACTGTTTTCGTCTCTTCTCATTCATACTCTCCCCCATTTTTCGCGACCCCTGGCTGTTCAACAATGGCTATGATTGCTGTAGCACAACAGTTGAATTCCCTGTGCTCCCTGCCCTAATGCGTAATCGTGCCCTAATGCCATAATGCCTTCTCTACTCGTGTAATGCGGCTCGTGTCGTATAGGGTACCAGGTTCGTACTTTTGGCGCGTGTAAGATGTACCATTAGATAGCACGATTAATAGAGAGACGTAAATAAAGTACGACAGAAACAAGATGTAACGTACAACAGGTAGTTCTATTAGTTCTCTACAGAGTAATACACAAACTTTATAATCTCTCTAGGGGCATGGCGCGTACACGGGTCTTAACTAAACAATACACACTACCGTAGTATAAATCGTATCAATGTAGTTTACACACAGTATCAAAGTAGTTTACACACCGTATCAAAGTAGTTTACACATAAATACAATAAAAAAATGCAAATCCATGCAACCATACTCACATCTAGTCTCTCTGACTCTCTGCTCTAAAGCGGGCCTTTTTTATTCTACTTTTCCCGAACCACGTGACTTGAGTATGTCACGCGTTTAGTCTACATAACATGGATCGCTTTCACAACTTTCGATAGGGGGGGGGGGAGAGTGACCACTGCCCTAGTGCATTGGCACTAATGAGGCGGGTGATCGACTGATTAGTCGCCCGAGGCCAGTCCCTGTCGCCGAAAATTCTTATAAATAAGTATGGCTGAATTTGCTTCATCACACTCGTGGCTGGTCTACAGCCGGTGAAGGAACGTACGTAGTAGTAAAGCATGGCAGCAGTATCAAGCCTCATCGATCAACAGGCTCACTCATCAAGATGAAAAGGAGCCGGACTGCTCAAACCTTGCAAAGTTGATTGCCCCCCATAACATATAGTATGGTGTCAGGGCCGCACGTAGCGGAGCATAAGGAATTTAAGTGGGTCAGGAAAGCATGATTTTGGGCGGATTAGTAGATACTTGTTATAGGAGGGGAACCTTTCGGCATTTAGTATTTCTATCTTGCGGAATTTTCGGCAATCGTCAATCATGACAAAGCGTTCTTTAGAAAATCCCTATTTGACCTTGTAATTTTAACACGGTAGGGAAGCCCACGCTGAAATATTTAGAGGATTCTTATTAACTATAGCTTGACGCCTTGTCGCACGATAGGTTAGTTCCCATTATTAATCATGGTTAATTAATACACCCTATCGTAGAGAGTGGTGTTTTCGTGAATTTTTCAATTTTTCCCTAAAAATGTAAACGGTCATATAGACTTGAGAACTATTTTTTGAAATATTTTCCATGCAAATTGAAAAAAGGGAGTGTTAACGTTACAGTTTTGAATTGATTTTAGCGACGTGGTTATGGATCACTAAGCGTGGCAGGCGTAATCATCAATAATTACGAGGGAATGAACTGCGTGTAGACAGACAGTGTTACTGTCTTGTTACGCGGGTATTACATAATACAGTGTGTAATACAGCTCTTCCATTCTACATCCTGTATTCGTCATCCATCATGCATTCAGTGGGCATGGCCAGCCGACCTTGTTGCTATGTCCCGATGTTTATATTGGGTATAGACTATAGATGTATAATCTATATTCAGACAAATAGCGAGTGTGTGCAAGTAACGTGTAATAGGATGTTCGAACCAGTGCGCTATATGTAGCTATATGACACATTATACGTATTGTGAAATATTTCTTCGATTGTTCTTATCGTTGACTTGTCGGTATTTAATAAGATCAAATTCATCGGAATAAAGATTATTATATCGGAAATAAGAGCCACATCCCCCCCTGTGTGATATCTCCACACCACTCCCCACATCCCTCCTGCGTGGTATCCCCACACCCCTCCCCACATCCCTCCTGCGTGGTATCCCCACACCCCTCCCCACATCCCTCCTGCGTGGTATCCCCACACCCCTCCCCACATCCCTCCTGCGTGGTATCCCCACACCCCTCCCCACATCCCTCCTGCGTGGTATCCCCACACCCCTCCCCACATCCCCCCTGTGTGATATCTCCACACCCTTATCCGCACCCCTCCCCACTCACTCACCGGGTTCACCTCGGTTTCAATTCCCTGCAGGTTGTTGAAAATGGATTTTCATGGCCCACGTGTCTGAGAGAATTCTTGCATTTTTAATAACACGCGTTTTCAAGCCGAACCCTTTTGCGTAACCTCTCGTAAAGATATCCTTTTGCGTAACCTATCGTGAAGATTGCGTCATATAAACTGATTTCTACTTTGGACTGTCTTATCGAAAATGGCTTTTTACGGCCTGCCAGTCTGAGAGAATTCTTGCATTTTCGCGTTTGCAAGCCGAACCCTTTTACGTAATCTCTCGTGAATATTGCGTCAGATATCCTGCCTCAAGCAAAAGCTATGCCGCGCCCATGGTTAATTAATAGTGATTGCATCAGATGCGAAGCAATATACGTAAATAAATAAACAATTTTAATATTTTAATAATAGAAGTAGTAATATACAAAATTCCACTGTATTACGCGATAGCAAAGACTAATATATACAATTGTATACAATGGTTTTTGGCGATTGATATAGCTGCTAGACCCTCCTCCTCCCAGATTGATATCGTACGCAGACATGTTGTTACGATCTTTTTTTATGAGCCTGTATTTTTAGCTCATCTGACGAAGTCAGATGCAGCTTGTAGAATCGCATGATCACTGTTTCGGCGTGTATGTGAACACGTTTGGGACTAACAGGGTTTACTAGAATCCCACCACTCCACCACCGAGTCACCGCAGTAGATGTTAGATGAGCGCTGTCGCAGCGCGCACTTGTTAGAGATAAATCTCACGAATGCATGTGAATTACAACACGATTAACTATTTGTTTTTCAAGAGATTGTGGTCCAGAGGTTGTTGCAATTACTGCTTTACTGCAATTACTGCAATTACTGCAATTAGACAGACACCAGCGTAAAAATAAGGTTTGGGACAGCTGGTGCACGCTGCAGCGATATCGGATTTAGCTAGAATGTAGAGCGAGGGAAAACACCGAGATGGCTGTATGTATATGATCAAGAGCGTATAAAGACGTTAATCTTTATACGCTCTTGATATGATCAGCAATCATATATATCACTGAAGATCGTGTCACTGATGATGAAAATACGCGACAGTGTGGGGAACGTTGGGGCTGTGCATTGATTGCTACGTGCACCTTACGCAATGCGCTTTCTCATTCATGCATCATCTGCGGCATTGACGTATACAAACATGGTTCACTCGTGTTATGCACAGGCTGTTCGCCTTTTTACTGTACATGCACATATAGAAACCTTGGACTATGCGCGAATACAAACCTGTTTTGACCTGGCCAGCGAGTGAGCGATTAGTCCGGTAACATAGTACGTGGGTGGAAGTTGATTTCGTGACAAGTTTACACTCAGTAGCGCCCACACTGTTATGATACGTATACATATATATGTGTGATCTACACACGTAATGCTCGTGCTGCTGCCGTCTAAATATGTACGCACTGACACTATTACTGTAGTATGCTATTTATATATGTTGTACTGTTACTGTTAGTATATATGCACTAGCAGCACACACAGTGGCGTGATGGGCAGTGGACAGCAACCCAGAGGAAATTAACGGGAGTCAGGAGTCAAATACTCCCTGATTTACTGTCGGACTCCCTGATTTGACATATGCAGGAGTCCGTGTGATTCCCTGAAAATTCTGCCATACTAACTAGTTCGTTCCATAGCACGGCCTCTCACAATTACCGTATTTTTTCAGCTAATGTCCAAAGAAAATTGGGCAGACGTGCAACCGCATAAATCTTCAAAATAAGCACATGCGTTATTGTTAATATCTTTAATTTTGAACCTCAGACTGTGGACTACCTCATTTTGCTGCGGACTCCCTCTTTTTGAGGTTAAGGAGTTCGTTGGACTCCCGTGTTCAAAAGTTAATTTCTACCCTTGCTCTAAGATTACAGTAAACACACAGAATTAATAGCCCAGAAACCGTGTATAGTGCATAGTTTGTGTGGTCGTACTCGTGGCCCGATGATCTCACATTTTCATTGTACACGGGAGACCGATTCTAGATGGGGTTAAATAGAGTATTGTAGTTCTTTTTACAGTGACTCTAGTATGAAAGAATATCACAATACGTACGTGGGCGTGTTCATGATTGCCGTGGTTGCGTAGATTCTGCACACACTATTATGCTAACTCTGATCAATAGCGCTCATGGGGAGTGTATGCATTGATTTCACCGCTGAGGGACACAATCAATGTCTGTTCAAATTGATTATGAAGCTAAGCATTATGAAGCTACTTTGTACAGTAGAGAATTGTAATTTCACCGGGTAAACCAGTACTAGGCATTGGCCAACGATCGAGTGATAGTCTACATTTATAGAAATTGATTCTGTAACAAGGAACGAATCAAAGCCCGCGTGGACCTTAGTTATACCAGTTAAGTCAACGCATGTGTTTACCTCTGTAACTCTGGTGCGACAAATGTCACCACCCTTGTTTAAGGCCATTCGGCTTGTAGATCCACAACACTGAACAGTGAACACTCACGTGATATTACCACTTCAATCGCACAACTATTCAATCGCTCGTTATAGATCCGCCTAGAACCCACATTGATTTTTTCTGTTGAATCCCACTGTTGAATCCAACTTTTGAATCTTTTTACACAATCTCGCTATCAAGTCCCGCTATTGAACTATTACCTCTATCCCATCCCACTGTGGACTCCCTCTATCCAATCCCACTCTGGAATCCCACTACTGAATACCACTGCCTACTCCCACTGCCTATACTTCCACTACGGCATCTCCTAACGGCAGAAGCCACTCTGAAATTCCACTGTGGACTCCCACTACTGTATTCCACTGCCTACTCCCACTGCCTACTCCCACTACCGTGAGTACGGCATCGCGTAATGGCAGAAGCCACTCTGAAATTCCACTGTGGACTCCCACTACTGTATTCCACTGCCTACTCCCACTGCCTACTCCCACTACCGTGAGTACGGCATCGCGTAATGGCAGAAGCCACTCTGAAATTCCACTGTGGACTCCCACTACTGTATTCCACTGCCTACTCCCACTGCTGAATCCCATTACGGCATCGCGTAACGACAGAAGCCCCGCTCCCGCATCCCCACCCCCACTCGCCTCTAATTGCTCCCTTATCTCTCCTCCGCAGCCAGCGTGGGTCGAGCATCTTCATTGCAACGTTATCATCGTTGTTTCGTCGCAGGCGATCGCATCGAGGGCGTGCACCAGACGCTGCCGCCGTATGTCGAGCCCAGCTACCTGCTGCACTACAACCTCAACGAGGACGGTCGCCTCGCTGCGAAGAAGATCGTCTGCGCGATCGGCTTCCTGTGTCCCGACATCACGTTCGGTCCGAAGATCTACCCGATGGTCTGCATGTTCCTGCACTACATGAGCGAGGAGACGGCCTACGCGTGTGAGTATCCCTGTACCGAGGGGGGTTCTCCTTCTGTTCGCGAATCCTCCCCGGTGTTTCTCTTTCTCCCCCGTCCATGTATGAATCTATGTAAGATCGACCCGATGGCCTGCATGTTCCTGCACTACATGAGCGAGGAGACGGCCTACGCGTGTGAGTATCCCTACACGTGGTTACATGGGGTGGGGGGGTTCTCCTTCTGTCTGCGATTCCTCCCCGGTGGTCCTCCTCCCCCGCCTATGAATCCATCCTCCCGGAGTTCTCCTCCCACACCTATTAATCCATCCTCCCGGAGTTCTCCTCCCACACCTATTAATCCATCCTCCCGGAGTTCTCCTCCCCCACCTATGAATCCATCCTCCCGGAGTTCTTCTCCCCCGTCCATGAATCCATCCTCCCGGAGGTTTCCTCCCCCGTCCATGAATCCATCCTCCCGGAGTTCTCCTCCCCCGTCCATGAATCCATCCTCCCGGAGTTCTCCTCCCCCGTCCATGAATCCATCCTCCCGGAGTTCTCCTCCCCCGCCTATGAATCCATCCTTCCAGGGGTTATAATGCTAATGACAGCTGATTCTATTTGCTGGGTTCATGATGACTGAGTCAATCTAAGCCTAAGGAGTGCAAACTGTGCGTGTGTGCACGTGTATGTGAACGTGTATGTGAACGAGTATGTGCGTACATGCGCGTGTGTGGGCATGCGTTTGTGTATAGTACTATACGCGTGTTTACACGCGCGTGCGCGCGTGCGTGCATATTTTGCGTGCGTGCGGGCTACCGAGACTAGGCGTACGTGTGGGTGTAGAGATGAAACGGTCACTGCAGCTGTATGCATACTAGATACTGTAGTGTACACGAACCTTACTGTATATAAGCGGGTTAAGACTGTAACTGCGACTGGAGCTAAGAAAGTAGGTGATAAGGGTTTTAAATAGAGACTGGGTAGTATAGTGTTTGGCGGGTAAGATTTTTTTAAATCTAGATTTGTGTGTATGGTTTACGCATATTAATAGAACATAGACAAAGCAATTTCTATACAATGATTTATTGTTTTGGTGGGGGTATAAAAGTCGTAATATTAAGGGCTAATATTATATAATATATATAAACTAATAAAATATGAAGGGCCGTATAAAAGTCGGGTATTTGACCACCCAGACTAGCGCCATCTAGTGTTCTACTGTTCGCAGTGGCGGACGATTAAAACACAAGAGGACAAACTGTGGTACGAGCAAACGGGTTTATTGCTACGTAATTCTGATACAATAGCGTAATTCGTAATACGATACGTAATTCCTTGGTAATTCTGTACACAATACCACAGGCGGGCAGCTAACTCGCAGTCACAGGCACTTGAAGCGTTTCAATAAAATATAATGCTAACTAAATACGAAATCTATTTACTTAGTACAAAATTCTTAATGTTTCTATACTATAGCCAGGTCTACTCTCTTTCACCTACGGCTACACCGCCGATAGTTTCCAACCATTGCAAATTACCGGCTGCCATTGCTCTCGCGGCGCGACTGTTGCACGCTTGCACTAATATAGAGAGTTATATATATATAATATGCACTAATATATATAATATAGTTGCACTCTCTATATTAGTGCAAGCGTGAAACAGTCGCGCCGCGAGAGCAATGGCAGCCGGTAATTTGCAATGGTTGGAAACTATCGGCGGTGTAGCCGTAGGTGAAAGAGAGTAGGCCTGGCTATAGTATAGAAACATTAAGAATTTTGTACTAAGTAAATAGATTTCGTATTTAGTTAGCATTATATTTTATTGAAACGCTTCAAGTGCCTGTGCTCGCAGTACTCTACAGGCTGAGGGCCCGGAGAAGGGTAGAGAAGTTGAATGCCGACATCTGGTCAGAGCGTGTGTGATCTTGACTGATCAGATACGTCAGGCGTACGCTGCACATGTAATCAGGAGTCTATCAATCCATCTATCAAGTCTATTGATAGACTCCTGATGTAATGCATTTATCACGTATATGCTGAACACTTGTAAACGAGGGCACCGGGATGCTGGGAGATGCGCGGTGAATGGAAAGGGGTGGTGCTCGAGAGGGCAGGAATGGGGTTAGCCCACTGATCTCTACTATACTAACTAAATTTATTATTAAATTATTAAATTTATTATTAAATTAAAGTTAGTATAAGATTGATGAGTGGGTTAGCCGCTAGAAAAGTCGCCGCTGTAGGGCAGCACCTCTGTAATGGTGCAATATTATCCGCGTGCGCTGGATACACTATATGGCGACATATATGACAAACTTACCGTACACTCTCTAAAAGTGAAACTTTATGAAAGAGGAGCGTCGACAAGAGGTCGCAAAGAAGATTTGATACAGAAGATTTTACTACACAGCTCAGACCTCTCAATAATCTGACGGTTCCGGTGATGCACACACACACAACCCCAGGATCCAGTTTTCTGCGTTAGATTGGGAGCTGACACATGGTCGTTTGCTAGCCCTAACCTCATGTGTTTTTCTGTAATACAGCAGCGTGGTGGTGTTTGTTATTACTATCGCGTGTTGTTTGGTATTCTATTGTGTGTAATAGACCGTTTCCAGCAACTTCAAAATCGACCTCTGACTTTTATTTTGCACACTGTGTCAACATCAGTGCTACAGCGCAAACTGCGACTGCATATATTCAGGTGCATCTATATTATACGTCTGCATTCTATATTATGCACCACTCCTGATAGATTCACGGTGGTGGTATAAAGAATATATTGCGACTTTCGGCGCCTATGTAATATCAGGAGTGAAAAAAGTATAATTATTATGTCACTTCTTGTAATAATGGGGGGGGGGGCGAAGACAGGTAAAATTATAGGTCTCAGCAATTGGTTTTACCACGCGTATTAGGTAGAACCTGGGGGCGGATTCAAGAACAGTTCGTACGCACAATATCGTGCGTACCAGCGTTCGTACGCACAAACAGGCATTTAGGAGGCATTAATTCACAAAGAGTTATATCTCGCCAGAATCATTCTATTTCGTGCGTACAGTACGCACCCTATCGACCATCCGTGCGCACAATAATTGAGTTTTGAAACTGCATTTTATGCAGATATAACGAAACAACTGCTAATCAATTATCACACATTCGAGTGAAATCATTTTCGAGTGAAATCCGACGCTGTTTATATCAAACGCAACATATTCCTGCGCAATATTCATTAGTAAGGATGCCAGCCCCATATAGTGATGACTGACTGCCGATGGGAGCGTTAATTCCTAATGTTACTGCCAACGCTAGTTCAAAAACGACCATGGAATGTGATCGATTGTAGAAGAGCTAATTAAGCAAACAAGCCGGCCAGCAATCAGCCAGTTAGTTTGGTTAGTGGTGTAGTGTTAGTGTAGCGTGGCTGTTATAGTTAGTGGTGAGTGGCGAATGCGAACGTATTTTGCTCTCGTACGCGAAACACACGCGTAACAAGTGCAGAAAATATATATCGCGTCGTACAGTCCCCCTAAAAAATGTCCTTGGGAAATGACGCTTTTGCGCTTCAACGCATCCGCCATTATTTAGACATTTATCCTTGCACTATGTAGTAGTAATTGGCAAGATAAGAGCTCGTTTGAGAATGGCAACTGGCGTACTGGCACTCCAACTGTCGCGGTGACCTGCTTGGTGCGTGAGGCGCTGCTGGAATGCGGTGACATCATAGCCTTGCACAGCGAATATTTATGCCAGCGATGAAGAGGCAACATCGTGGTTTACCGGCAACATACGGCAAAACCAGCTGGCGGACTGTTTATGCTCGGTACATCAAGGGCGGGTGGTCCGGAATCAGGGCCACGGTGCAGGGAACCGGTGGTGGATATATGCTAAATATATCTGCACTGAAATTTCGCGAATCTCTCAATTGCTCTCAATTTCTCAATTACACGAGCGCAGCGCTGTCTTCTGCACGGCTGGGGCGCTATATCTTATGTTCAGTCAACGCGCAAGCGTGGCACCAAGAAACGGCCGTGCACTGGACTAGACGAATTGGCTCGATCGTGTACATTCTATTGACATTTGTCCACACAGCCGTCACAGGCACTTGGGCTGTTTCAGTAGTAAAGATGATGATGAACAAAGATGAATTATATTTACGAATGAAATCTACAAGTTTATCTACACGCTTTCGGCTATTATTAGTAATAATTCACCGTAAATGTCGTTCAAATGCTCCTCTGGGACACTGGCACCGGCACGTACGCCACAGTGAACAAACTCATAGACAGATGGAGAATCTGAAAAACACATTCTCACCTTTCCATGAGTTTGTGCAGTGGTGCGCGTGCAGTGAGAGTGTGTGTTGCCAGGGTCGTAGCCACGGGGTGGGGGGCGCTGAGGCACGTGCCCCCCCACAAATTTTCTGTGCCCCCCAGGTGCCCCCCCCCACTGAAAATTTATGCTTGATAAAAAAAAATTGAATTAAAAACAATGCCGTTAGAACAGTATAATACAAAGAAAAGTTATATATTGTGCCCCCCTCACAAAAATGTAAGGCCCCCCCAGTGCCTCCCACGCTGAAAAAATCCTAGCTACGCCACTGGTGGAAAGGAGGGGGGCACCAAGATTGGGCAGTGCTTAGGGCACCAGTGAGCCTTAATCCGCCCCTGCCTATAACTAACTATAGTCTGCTATAACGTATAAATTCCTGCCACTAAAAACACAAATTACACAAATTACTTACTGGTTTGGAAGCCGAGATATCGGCACTTCTAGGTTTGTACATGTCCGCCATGTTGGAAATCTAAGATGGCCGCCATATTG
>NW_014577724.1:26548-54930 GCF_000485595.1 Priapulus caudatus
GGTGTAATGTGGTAGCTGTGGGGGTGTAATGTGGTAGCTGTGGGGGTGTAATGTGGTAACTGTGTGGGCTTAGCTATATGATGTAATTTGGTTGTTGTGGGAGTGTACGGTGATAGTTATACTAGGGTAGGAGTATCGTAGCTATGAAAGTGTAGGTGATTGGCATTAAATTTAAATCATCGTGACTTATTTAAGTTATGTGAAAGTGGGTCAAAGTGACCTAGTTGGCGAAATGAGATATTTAAAGTGTACACAGATTTAGCATGTAAACCGGTTGTAATATCAGAACTTGTTTGATCCAATGTCGATTAATATTGAAATTGTTTGTACAATAGCAGTTGGGCAAACTACCGTGCTGACATTAAATGGCGACTTATTTAAGTTATGTGGAAGTAACTACTGTGGCGAAAAACGATATGTGTAGTGTACACAGAATTAGCATGTCAATCGGTTGTAATATCAGAACTTGTTTGGTCTCATGTAGAATAATATCAAGATTGTTTGTACAATAGCAGTTGGGCAAACTACCTTCCCCCCTCAGCTGCAAGTGCCATCTCTGCCAGTACCAGTGAGATATATACATTCATGCAGGTTGACAAGATAACCGCATCTACACGAGGCCCTGATAAACACTTAGTTAAGCTTAGCTCATATAACATAGGACTAACCACTAGTTGAAGTTTGATGTGATAAGTAAGGTTGGTCAGGGAATGTTTTTAGTTGCTAGGTTGCCACCCATAGCCACGTGCAGTCACCTGTAGCGTCGACCCACTTACAACTAGAGCCACCTGTAGGAATATTTTCCAATAAACCGGACTGTGCGGTTGTGTGGTCGGTCATTCCAATTGCCGAGGTTAACTGCAGGAGGTTAACGTGCCTGTGTTCTACCTTGGTTTTATCAAATAACCTGTGTTTTAGAACTCCATGCTTGAAACTCCTAGTTTTGCGTCACGTAGACACAGCCCAGGGTATTTTTTCCCACGTGCAGCTGAAAGAATAATGAAACAGTAATAAAGGAATTCGATTTATCGATAATGAAAAGCAATCTGGCTTCATCCCATGTCTTGCGTAGGAGGGGGGGGGCAGTGCGGGAGAAGTACCATACTAGTACTTCAAAACAGCTTTGTATCATAAAAATTTGTGGGAAATCACTGTAATTGTCACTGTAAATCTCATTAGAGTAGATTGCCAGCAGTTTTGAAATATTTTTAGGATGTACACTTTTTCACAAATTGTTGTTTGCTATGTTTTAGGCATGATGACCTTGCTGAAGGCGAAGCATGGTCGCCGAATCACACAAACCAAGATGGCGTATGAGTCAGCTAAGATGACTCTCATTACCATGCTCAAGAAGAATGCGGTATGTAGTCTTCCATGTTCACGACATCCTAGTGCGTTTCAATGCACCGACTCAACACACTGTGTTGTCATGCGTTAACGCGTGCATTTTACAAAATCAGATTTAGCCTGTGCTGCAAGTGCTATACTTGTGCTGCCAATCGATAGCATAGGTATTATCTTTAGAGGCTTCTCATTTTATTTCTTTGTTTTTTGTTTATTTCGTAATTTTATGTGTTTATGTTAACTACTGCTGAGTTCAGATAACTTCAATGTAAAAGCATAAGGTTGTTTCTCTCCTTCCCGACGTGTCAATTTGCTGTTGGTTTTGTGTTTGTCACATTTAGTCACGGCTGTGTCTTAAGGTTTGTTCTAACATATTGTAAGTTATGCAGTAATGTGTTCTCATTTTACAATAGGCTACATTGGCCATCGATGGATTTAGTTGGTTTTTTGTTTTCTACATAAGCCACTATAATGATTTTGCTAATCGATTTGATTACAGACTAGCACGTACAAGCAATTACTTAGGATATGCAAGAATAATCCGGATACACTAAGCAATGGGCTTGATGGCTGGCTGTGGTGGATGTTCAAGGACTTGCCATTTTCTTACATGGTAGGAATCACTACGATTATTCCTAATTACACGTTTCCACTTTTGGAACTGCCTACACCACATTGACATTACCTGTTACCTATCCACTTCGCGCCCGGTGGTGCATAGGGCCGCATCATTCACATTCATGAACTGTAATAAGTATAATTGAGCAGCATGAGAAATATTGACTTATTGATTATGTTCAACGTGTAATGTAAATGCTGTGGTTACCACCAAAGCAAGAAGCCCATTCAAGAATTGTGATTATGATTTTTTGTGCTAGAATGAACCTGCCACCTAAATGGCTTCTAATAGCCTAATTTCCTCAAATAGCTATTTTCACTGGAACCTCAGTCTTTTCGAGACAACATTAAGACTTTTTGTCCTATATGAAATCCGCCCTTTGTTAAGTTTAAAGACTAATCAGAATTTGATAGGCATACCTAAGATGAATTTGTTTGTTTTTTGGGTACATGGGTTTTACTATATGTGCTTGGTATATGCCTTGACCACTCAGCCTTTCAAAATTTATCATTCAACCAGTATTTTCTGTTTGTTCTATCACACATGTCACTTTGTCTAACTGCTTAATTCCTTTTTTTAATTATTTCTTTTCAGGTGCGAATAATGGACGTGTATTTGTGTGAAGGCACAAAGATCTTATACCGAGTAGCGATGGCGATTTGCATTTTATACATCAAGAGTAAGTGTAAAATATTCGCATATGAAGCCTATTAATGACGTGTGTTTAAATTAACTATGGCATAATGGTTAAAATTCACTGATGCATGCTTTGTTTATTTTGTACACACCAGGTGTCACTGCTCTTTGTTGGTGACTACAACTACAAGGCTTTTCACGGAGAGTTGCTAATGGCATTACAGTTACCCCGTCCGCAAAAAAACTATAGCAAATTATAGAATCACAAAGGGAGTAATGCACACCCGCATGCGCACATGCTCACACACACACACAGACCAGCATACGTATACGCACGCACACGTGCACGTGCGTGCACACATCGATACCTCTCTATCCTCTATTAAGTACTTTTATTGTTGCTGTAAAAAGCAATTAATAATCATTTTGTAGTTTTTGAAGTGACATGCTAGGAGTCTAGGACTAAGTGAAACGCAAGACCTGATTACTGTAGCCGGAACATTAAATTTTTATCCAGGTTTCTTCATTTAAAAACAGGCTACATACATAATCTGACGTTTATCTGATTAATTGGTGCAAGAAAAGGCACAGCAACTTGTCAGGGTGCAAAGAATGTTTCATTGGCTGTTGCACAGCATATGGCACAAATAGATGATAACTAAGTGGCATTGACCTTTCATTCGATGTAAATTTGTTTTGGACTTGTTTTTGATCATGTTACTTCTTTCTACATAAAGGGGTTGTAGTTGTGACTGGCGCTAACGCTTTATCAGGGATAATAAACTATGCACTCTAGCTCTGGTGTGGCAACAAGAAGAGTTTGGCAATGCTGACTTTGGATCGTTTCCATAATTGTGTGACTAGCTGAAGATATACATGATGAATCGACTGTCAGTAAGGCTGAGAGGGTCCAGGTCCCCCAGGGTACTATCGCAGGGTACCCTGGGTACGGTTCGATATATCGGAACGTACCCTGGTACTATCTAATATGCCGGACCGTACCTCGCCTACTCCACTAACGAGTCTAGGGAGTCGCCTATGCCTACTCCCTAACCCTAACCCTAACCATATCAGATAGTTACCAGGGTTTTAATTAGGCTCTTTGAATATTGCAACAAATTCTTGCATAGTCTGTGCTGTAGTCTACGTAAAATGCACAACGTCAAATGCTTCCTCCCCTGCATAGTTTTATATAAACCCTACTTAATAGAGACGCATGAACTTACCACAGTGGTACGATTTCACCAGCAACCTCATTTGTGATCATAGGAGCATTTATAGGATTACTGAATTCCTGTTAGGGTTGATTTTATAAATTACAAAAGATTTCAGCATTATATTTAGCCGTTTGAGCGGTACCCCTATTAACTGCGTATATGTAGAAAAAGACGTCTAGACGCTCGAACCCTTCTGTCGTGGCATGCTGTGCTACTGCCGGTAATATGGGCCTACGGCTAATAACCTTGGCTATGATCAGGAGTCTATCATTATATATTGATAGACTCCTGATATGATAGATAGCCATGTGTCATCATTAAAAAAACACGGTTGTGCGCATTATGATAAAGTTACTCGACTTATATCTTAGGCTTATCTACTTAATAAACCACAATATTTGCTTATCGACTATCATCAGGTGACTAAAAACTATGGGTAGTCCCAGGGGGTAGTCAGTCATTCATAGGATATTTAATCGTGAAGTAACTATAAAATGCACGGTGCGGTAAGGAAGCACTGGCAGCTAAGGAGCACAGATATTAATGTTATTCGTATTGGCAGCGTATCGAATCGATTTCGGCATTTTGATGCTTGGACCAATCACACAGTCACTGCACAACAAAGTAACAATCAAAGGCTGCACGCACCCACGCACGTACCCACGCACGCACGCACGCACTCACGCACCCACCCACGCACGCACGCACTCACGCACCCACCCATGCACGCACCCACCCACGTACGCACGCACGCACCCACCCACGCACGCTGGAACGGGTTAGTTACTATCGCGCGCGATACTAGGATGCGTGACCCACCAGGGTTCGTAGCGGGTCTTCCAAAGTCTTGTAAGTACTTATTTTGCCAAAAATAAAATAAGGGCCCTTATTAGTACTTATTTTTGGTTAAATCTTAGAAAAGTACTTAATGGTCCATATTTTTATAAACTGTTCTCGACTTAGAGTAAGAATTGTTGTATATATAATACGGAATAATTAAATCTGCTGTGCAATTGTGTATATAAATATTATTAGTGTACTTTAATAGTCAGTGATCTAACAGAAATCGCGTAAAAAAGTCTTATTTTGGCCTCCAGAAAGGGTCTTATAAGTCCTTATTTCAACATGTGTCTTACTACTATGAACCCTGGTGGCGCTATATGAGTACTGGGTTTACACTACCGACTTCATGCTGGCAAATTGGACCAATTTCGCAATTATACAACCGACGATTAATTTGCATTGTAAACGTAAAAGTCGCGCGCGCAACTGGTTAATAGCAACTAGTTGGGAGATTAGAACCTGTTCTATTTTCTCAACTCGGTGTTGGCGAATTGTCCATGTTTTTGCCATGCGGCCACTCAGAGAACAGCAATCACGAGGTGTGTCCCTCCACCTAGGACAAAGAGCTTATAATGATTATCATTATATAAGCTCTTTGCCTAGGAGGAGAGCGGTTTTGCTATCGGCGCCATGTTGGGTCGAATTAATACATGAAAAAATGCGTATCCACGTCGCCCACGCGCACACTGTGGGTCAAATGACGAAACGTTTACCGGCTCGCTGTCGATAACGTAAAAGCTTCTGATACAAACATCTGATACAGAGGTTGGCTAAGAACGCAGAAACACCTATCACCTCGACGATTTTTCCGTAGTGTAAATCCAGCTGTTGTGACGTTAACGTTGTGTCAACGTTGTGTCGTCGTGGCTGGTCTGGGCGGATTTGTGGTGACTTCTGATAACGCATTCCGCGAATCCACACAGTTGTCTATACGTTACATTCTATGGTGAGCTGCTGGTACCAAGTGCGTTTCTGGGGGAAACCTGCGTAGTGAACTTGCGCATATCAACTGGCGTTATTGATATATTAGTCTTGTTGTTTGTCTTGCCCCCCTCCCCTGCCTGCTGTCCGTTTACGTTGTGATCGCCTTTTCTACGTCAACAGATTCCATCTTCTTCTGTTTGTAAGAGATATCGTCACGAACCCAAGGACACATCTAATGGTAGGGGCACACGAGCGATTTTTATCGCCCGATCGCCGCGAATTTTGAAATCGCTCGAAGAAATCGCCCGTGTGCCCGTTCACGTCGACGCCGATTTTAATCGGCCGACCGAATCGCCCGTATCCAAAATGTTAGATATTTTCGGGCGATTATTTACGCCGGGCGATTATTATCGCTCGTGTGCCCGTGACCGGCGTATTTTGTCGCCCGATCGATTTTTCTAAACCAATCGGACGTGTTGTTGATATCATGTGATGTTAAATGTTCTGTCGAGTGGCCTACGCGTACGCTCTCAAATTCGCTACGTCACGTGTGCCCCTTCGTGATCGGGCGATAAAAATCGCTACGTGTGCCCCTTCGTGATCGGGCGATTAAATTCGCTGGCAATTTTAATCGCCGCGATCGGGCGATAAAAATCGCTCGTGTGCCCCTAGCATAAGCTAGTAGTTTATTGTCGTTATCATTTGGTATTGCTACCGGATCTCGCCGCCTTGTGTCGTATACCTGTCTACCCCTATAATATGAGGGGATCGTTCTGGTGTGCTTTATTGTGGAGCGGACATATAACTTTAGTCTCTCGCGCGAGAAGAACGTGTATTTAGTTTTCCGTCTCACGGTGGTGCTCTGTAACATAACAGTCATGAGGGGATTCTCTTTGAGTGAGTATTTGCCTTCCGTTGTGGTCGGGCTCAAACCCTTTCGTCGATGGTCACATTCGAGTTCGTTTGTTTGTATGCGCGTGCATTTTTAAGTCGTAAAAATTCACTGCGAGCATAATTACTGATGTTGCTAATTATTAATGATAGTTCATTAATACATTTTGTTGTCGTTAGATAATTACGAGAAAAAGTTATAAGCATGGAATGAGAATGACAATGCGTTGTGCGCGTATGGCTGACACTAAACTTGTCATTTTGTGAACAGATGGTGCATATAGCATGGAGCCGTTGTTCTCTATGGAGTTTAGTCCCAGCTTACTTTTGTGTGGAAAAGGTAGTAATGGTACACGTGTATGTCATACGTGTGTATACATATATAGGAGAATGGTGTGATCTAGATCTTGCTTTCTATTACGCACCTGGGTGATCATAGTTGCAGGGATGCCACCTTACACTTCTGCCGAAGCTAAACGGTTTGCTGATTGGTGGAAGAAAGCAAGCGTTGGTGTTTTGTTTGTGTGTAGAAGATTTGTTTGCTTTAATTGCGATGGTGTTTGGGGCTTTTTGTGACTGCTTGCCGGACTCGGCCTTATATAATGTAGTGTTATTATATAATATAATATATTATATGTTATATATTATATAATATAGTGCTATGTAGTGCTAGCATTCACTTGTGTGGGGTAGGTGAAATTCTAGGTGATAATTTTATAGTGTGTACAGTGAAAATCGTGATTTAAACATAGTTGAGATGTTAGTGAGAATTCAGTATGTAAAATAGTAAATATAGGTACCAACTAAACTTATACTAGTCCTAGTCATAGCTACACGTTTGTGCTTGTTTTAATAGGAACTGTTTGAACCAGTAAAGGTTCCCTTGCCTGCGAAATGTACATTTGCACATATTTTAATATTCAATTTATGCTTTGAGTTGTTAATTAGATTTGCTTAAAGAGTTTTAACTACTCTCGCCCTGGACGCTAGATTTGTATGCCACCTAACCTGTTGGGTCTGCTACTCCTTGGGGGCTATTCTTTGGACACTGTATGTAATCTTCATATGGCAATACGGTGAGATGTAGCTTAACTGTTCGTCTGCTTGCTGTTTTAGGCCGGCGAATGTCGGGAACGTTCGAGGACAGCTCTGGCAACCTCTTGGCAACTGCAATAACGCAGTTTTGCAACAACTTCACGCTGCCCGTTGACAAACTACTCAAAGTATGTTTTTACCTCCGCCCAACGGAGTTGGAGGAGGTTATGTGATCGGTCTCGTGTGTTAGTGTGTTCGTGTGTTCGTGTGTTAGTGTGTTCGCGCGATCGATATTAGCACGTCGAGTCAAGCCAGCCAGCCACAGCCAGCTCCAGCAGCAGTCAGCAGCAGCCAGCAGCGAGCGGCGAGCCAGCTCGTAACACATACATGTTACATGGGTATATCGTGGGTTATTCGTGTGTTCGTGAGTCGTATGGCCTATGGCGTATGTTGCTGGCTGAGGTATGCACTCTCCGTGAGTGCCCTCTGTCTAGTTACTACTGTGCTGTAGTGTGTCAGTTCGAATGTGTTTCACCCACCCTGCTGTGGTCCATCCACCCTTCTGTGGTCCATCCACCCAGCTGTGGTCCACCCACCCTGCTGTGGTCCATCCACCCTGCTGTGTTCCACCCACCCTGCTGTGGTCCATCCATCCTGCTGTGGTCCATCCACCCTGCTGTGGTCCATCCACCCTTCTGTGGTCCATCCACCCTGCTGTGGTCCACCCACCCTGCTGTGGTCCATCCATCCTGCTGTGATCCATCCATCCTGCTGTGGTCCATCCACCCTGCTGTGGTCCATCCACCCTGCTGTGGTCCACCCACCCTGCTGTGGTCCACCCACCCTGCTGTGATCCATCCACCCTGCTGTGGTCCATCCACCCTGCTGTGGTCCATCCACCCTGCTGTGGTCCATCCACCCTGCTGTGGTCCACCCACCCTGCTGTGGTCCACCCACCCTGCTGTGGTCCATCCACCCTGCTGTGGTCCATCCACCCTGCTGTGGTCCACCCACCCTGCTGTTGACAACCCATTCTCCTGTGGTCTGTCTACCCTGCTACCCTGCCATGGTCTCATCGCAAACACGAGCCGTATCTCTTTCTGATACAATAATAAACACTTCCTCGGCCACGTCGACGTACTACCTCGAGCAACGACGGTAGTCGCTACATATAATAAAGTAACAGTACTATACAGGTACTAATACTATACAGGTACTAATTAGGGCTGTAACGATACACAAGCCTCTCGATTCGATCCGGTTCTCGATATTCGATTCCCAAAATATTGAAATGTTATCTTATTTTTTATATTTTCATTATTTTGCAATAATAAATTATTAGAAATTGCCAATGAATACTAAATGGTGAGTGAATAGACTAGAGTCTAGAGAGTATATATACACTGCACAGTCGCTGAGTAGCATTGGTGAGTAACACCAGAGCATATAAATCAGTGATTTATATGCTCTGGTAACACTCCACAGTATATGCACCCGGCAGATAGGTGCGATATGATATGACTACTAGGCACTTAAAAAAAAAAACTAACCCTAAAAATTGTTTTTTTAATTAAAGTGCCTAGTAGTCCTATCATATCGAACCTTTCTGCCTTCAGCACAGTATATAGCGTAGTGCCGCCATCTATTGGAGGAAAAAAGTGGTATCGAAGTGGAATGGAAAATTTCGGGGGAAAAATATCGAGGATCGGATCGAGGGAAGAGAATCTCGATCCGATTCGATTTCGGTGGATTGTTACAGCCCTAGTACTAATACTATATAGGTGCAAAACTATCCAGGTACTAAACTATACATTGTACTAAACTATCTAATACAGTAAGTCTAGTACAGCTTCGAGGTAGTCGCTACATCTAACACAATAAGTCTTACTACGGCATCGGCGGTACCTTCTCGCGTTGCAGACTTTGTTTTTCACCCGCTACCTGAATATGGTAAGTCTACAGCGTTGGGGTAGTCGCTACATCTAATACTGTAAGTCTTAGTAGTGTCTAAGAGTTATAGTATAGAACTATAGTATAGGTATCTTCTCTCGCGTTGCAGACGTCGTTCGGCATCCGCGGCCTGCGACGCAAGGACCTCAACAAGATGCTGCTGCGCAACGAGATGCTGATGCGCAGCAAGCAGCACATCGGAGCGATGCGCAGCGGCGCGATCGCCATGCAGCGACGATCCTCGCTCGATCTTAACATGAAGGTGTCGCCGTCGTACGACCGCCTCGAGGTGAACAAGGCCGGCCATCTGACGGGACAGGTAAGACACGGGGAGGGAGCACCATAAGGGAAGGGAGTAAGACACTACGTGTAAAGCTGGGTTTACACTTCCAACGTTGTGTTGGCAAATCGCCGAATTGTACCAACTTCGCAATTTCGCAACTGACAATCGGCAGTGTTAACGTAAACGTTGCACGTCTAACCGATCGATAGCAGCTAGTTTGGAGATTAGAACATGTTCTACTTCAGCAATTCCGAAATTCGCCAACTCAAAGTTGGCAGTGTAAACCCAGCTCAATACACACACGGGGGTACTCGCGCTTGCTGGCGCATACCCAGGGTTTCGAATTTGTGGCGTAGAGCATGTGATACATGCAGTACCGAAGGGGTAAGTGTTGCGTGAAATCCATCTAAATGCAACTTAATTTTCAAAGATGGCTACCTTCGAAATCCTCCTGCGGCAAAATTTAGCGACGTGCTCGGGGAGGGGGGTGTGTACTCGAATCGCCGACGCCGCCCAAAATCGTGGCGTAGAACGTGTGATAGGTGCAGTACCCAAGGGTGTGAAATCGATCTAGGTGCAGCGTTATTTTTGAAGGTGGCTGTCCTCAAAGTCCGTCCGCGTGCGAAATTTAGTGAGCGAGCTTTTTTCACTGAGAATCCCCGATTTTCTGTTTCTTAAACGGACGTCGACATATGCGGGAGCGGAGGTATGCTTATAGCAGAAGAGTTTGTTGTCATACTACTCACTCCATTCAAAAAAATATTAAACCTTCTTTGGTCGATTTAGCACCAATGTAAGGGTATGTGAATTTTATATCACCTTACATAAAGAGCTAGTCGTGACTCTTGATATCGTAAGGCAGCAGCAGCTGCCTATTTTGTCTGTGGCAAGCTGGACCCCAGGTTTTTTATCGTGTCACTGTCACTGATAGGCTCAACCACCGTTGCCATTACCCATGCATTGGCTAGGTACTCATAAGACTGTCTAATACAGTCTTGGGTTTACCTTAGATTGTGTTGAATTCAGCCAGATGTGGCTAGCTGTTTATATTCAGAGCAGGTATCGGTGACCTGCTGTAGTCAGGTACCTTACATAGTGAGTGTACCTTTAGTGCAGCTCGCTGCTGCGCTTACCTGTTTTGTAGGTAGCGTCGAATGTGAAATAGTAGTTAGTTATTGGGAAACGTGCACACTAAGCTGCAGTATGTTTCAGGTTTTTATCCTTAAAAAAGTAGTTGTTGGAAAGTGTAATAACTATATGTATATAATATGGTATTATATATATAATATATATATATTATATATAGATATAACATATAATCTATATATATATATCAGGAGCTAATAATGACAAATTTTGTCATTGAATTTTTGTTATTTGAAATTTTGTCATTATTAGCTCCTGATATATATATATATATAGTATGCAAGCTATCACCTCCTATTTAAGATTCTTCACGGATGGATTAGTTTACGTTGGCTTACTCGAGGGAGAGAGAACAGTGATGACATTCGTGTATTATAAACTTTTGGGTGTGTACCTACACAAGAGGTACCTCGACGGAAGCCATGATGTGAATGGTCATATAGTCACACCATTTCAGCTTTTTTGATGAACCGATATACGGCTATCAGCCACCTTGCCGTAACGTACTGTATCCACGCCCGTGAATTCTTGTGTTGTCTTGACATTCGAATGACTTATTGCCTATCGTGTTCCTTCATGTGACTCTCTGTATTTTTCTCTCTTGCTCTGCTGCATTCGGATTCACCCCCACACACACACCACAGTTGAGCGCGCACCAACGCTCGCACTCTGTTGGGTTTGTTGTACTCAACTATGTCAAATCAAACGTGGTGACGTCGGAGCAAGTAAGTGACTTGCATGCCCCCCGATAGTTGTCGAGGTTGCCCTGTCCTCCATTCCCCCTTCCTACTTTATCTGTATGGAGGCATTCTCATGTCGCTGGTCGCATTCGAGCAATCCACTGGAAACGTGCCAAGGAAGCCGAGTTGTCGCCATGCTGTGCACGTGTACGTCATCAGAGGTGCCTCTTCTTGTCGCTGCATCCCACTAATTTCCACCCAGAACACGTACGAAACTGTTCGGTAGCGGAAGTTTTAGACCGTGAATGTGTGTGCGCACAGCACTGATGTTTGTGAATGGATGTGCGCAGACGATTTCTGTTCTCACCGTTGCATGTCAGTAATCAACCATTGTTAGAGTTACAGCCAGCGTACAGCCAGCGTTATTGTAGTAGGTCACGAGCACGCGTGAGAATAGCTGATATGCAGTGTTTATTTTTTCCTTTATGATGTTACGTTAATTGGTCTTGTGGTAGCTGTGAGTGTTAACTTGTAAATGCGTATTCAACGTCTGTGAACGATCTCACGACATTTTACAACTTAACTACGGTATGCACTTATATAAAGGTATTATCACCAAATAAAACACCGTGCTTAGCAACGTGATAAAATAATAGTTGCTCATTTAATTTATCCAAGGGAAGATTAAGGAAAAGATGTTTTTTTATAGTTTCTTAGTGGCTATGGGGTTTGGACAATATGGGTATGATCATAGGATAAATCATGGCGGCATTAGTTGTTTGATCTGGTGATAACCTAGCATTTTGCATGCATTCCTGCAGGCAGGCCCACACCTTCGCCTACACACATACATTCTTTAGAAGTGGCTGTAAGTGTCGTCGTTGCTTGTGCATATTTAGGTATCTGCTTGCGATTCGCACTTCGATTGCGAATAGAATCATTCTTAGTAAATTGATGTCAATATCCTCGGTTGAGAGAGTGGGGTAAGTGCTATCAGTTTCTCTGTATTGACTCTGTATAGCAGTCTAGCTATTGCAGCGTATCATGAGAATATCTATACTAGTAGTAGTACAGTATATTGTACTGCATGATAGATATGTTTGTGATAGTGTAGCTTCACGACAAGGCCAATTTAACAGTAATGAGTTTGCAAAAACATGCATGTTGTTCAACCAGTGCCTGGCGTTGATATCCTTAGAGCCTGGGCCTGGGCCTGGGCCTGGGCCTGGGCCGATGTGTTTCATAGCCTTATATAGCCATTCATTGATTGTATCCAGGTTTTATAAACTGGCGATTTGGGTTGAGTTCTGTTTTTCTGCTTAGAAATTTAGTAATAGTATTCGTAAGATGTACACGGTAAATCCTTACCTAATGGCAAGCTTGACTGTGACTGGCACCTACAGAACTGGTTATTGTAGGACCAAATGTTACTAAAAAAAAAGTAACTAAAAAAAATGAAGGCCCTTTAACCTGCTCCCAATTTTTTTAATGCAGTTTTAAACGAGTTTTTAATTTCTTTTTTATGAAGAACCTGGGGCATCTTATATTTGATTGTTTTATATAAATTATATACATTTTGTCTAATACGTGTTAAAAGGTACACATTTGTAATTTCCCTAATGAAAGCTTCCTTATTTAAGCATTTAATTAGCACTTCAGTTTACTAATGTTATGTAATTGAGTATTATTTATATTACTGTAGGTGTTAATATAATATTTGCGTTATTGTAGACGTTATCACAGTGATTATGTTACTGAAGAATTGTAGCATGTTAATGCAATCTTTAAATTATTTCATACGGTAAGGAATATCTATGTTGCTTTGGGTGATAGTGCAATATTTGCATTAGTATAAACATTATCATAATGTTCATGTTGCAATGTTATGATGTGCACGTGTTCCTACAATGTTTGCATGCCCAGCATTATTGTCATGTTTACATTGCTATGGACGTTAACGTAATGTAGTTGTTCCATGTAGTGATAACATATTACTGTAGACAATAATTATTTTGTCGTTATTATTGTTGGATATTAGATTATTGTGATGTTTACGATATTATTACCGTTATTATTATTTATATTAATTACTGTCATGTTTAGTTTACATGCAGTTGACATTACTATAATGCTTATCTTGTTGTAGTTGTTAATTTAACGATTGTATTATTGTAAGTGGGATACATGGGCCTAGTTCTCTCTTCCTAACTGTTAGGGAACCTTTTCAGCTTTTATCAAGCTAACCCAAAGTGGTGACCTTGCCAACGAAAATCTTTTTAGTTTTTGTAACTCGTGTAACTTTTTGTGCCTAAAGCGGGGCTTATGTCGGGCTTGCGAGCCGACTCGACTGGAAGCAACTGGAAGCGATCGGCAGTGACTAGTTGCGTCCAGTTGCCAACTGTTCTATTCCGAGCAACTAGTGGCGGCCAGTCGCAGGCAGTCGCGTCGCAGTCGACCAACCTAAGCACTGCAGTCGCAGTGAATTGCAGCCAGTTGCTTCCAGTCGAGTCGCCTCGCAAGCCCGACATAAGCCCCCCTTAACGATACCTGATTTGTTTTTGTAATTGTTTAACATTGTCTAAAATCCATCATGCTTTACATTAATTATTTGGAGTTGGGTGTTAAGAACTATGTTTTCCTTTCTTGGAATCATTAATGGTATAAGGTTAATAGTTTTTAGAATTTCACATTATGCTTGCATTGCTGTAACCTTTGTCGTTCCGTTTACCCTACTGCAGTAAGTAACCATGCTTTGTGTCTTACGGTAAGAGAAATGAGATGGGCGCTGCTAAGTGTGTGTGTCATTACGTTGCTTCTAGCTTCATCTCATTTGGCACTGGATGCCGCCACGCATCACCATCTACGAACCCGAGTTGATCTTCACCACAGAGGAGCACGGCACGAGTATCACGACCTTCTTCGACAAGGTTGCAGGCCAAGAGCCCACGATGATCCTCATCAAGACAACGACAAATGAGGTGAGTGTCAATCCTGCACTGTCTCTGTCTGTGACGGCAACATTAAACAGTGTGGTCCAGCAACATTAAACAGTGGCCATCCCACGGAAGCGGTACCTACACTGTTAAAACTGCGTTTTGACCTTCTTTCCATGCTATATTATTATTAAAATAATTGTAGATGTGTGTACATGCGCACATGCATTCATGTACGTAGTAGTTGTTGTTGTTATTGTTATTATTGTCATTGATGGTGTTGTTGTTGTTGTTGTTGTTGTTGTTGTTGTCGTTGATGGTGTTGTTGTTGTTGTTGTTGTTATAACAACCCTATTTCTAAGGGAAGTTTACACTGTAACAATAATTACAACGTTCTCGCGTGCTAACGGCTGCATTGTGAGCATTCAGGCTGAATTGGTTGAAGAGTCGGCATTTAAAATCTTGTTTTGCGTGACAGATATTTGGAGCGTACTGCTCCACGGACTGGGAAGACAGGCGGCGACACGAAGCAAGCACATACTTCGGTACTGGAGAGAGCTTCCTCTTTAGTGTGTGGCCGGTCGCAAAGCGGTACTCGTGGGTGGGGCTCACGACCGGAGAAATGACCAACCTTACCAGCATGTTTTTGGCTGCCAATCATTCCATGATCACAGTAGGCGGAGGGTAAGCGCATATTGTTATTATTATTATTATTATTATTATTATTATTATTATTAAATCTTTACTGCATGTAATTCAAATTACAAATACACATACTGAAGACAGTCTTTTTCATAGAGAAAAAATCTGGTAAATGCAATAGTGTTGAGCAGTTAAAGTAATAAAATTTCTGAGTGATACAGTACAAAACAGCGCTATGCAACATGAAGGAAAAATATGTATAATCTGTGAGATTCTATGATGATGAGTATTCTTGGTAATCTCCCTGTCCCACCTGTCATTGATCCCTCCTCTCATTCGATCTCTTATATCAGTTTCTCTCCACTCACATTTCTTTATTATTTTCTACCTTCTCCCTTTCTCTCTCCTCTCCCCCATCTCTTCCTCTCTCTATCTCTTGCCTCCTCTCTCACACACACACCCCTCTTCCCCTCTCTCTCTTTCGTTCTCCACACCACGCAATGTTTACATCGTGAAGTTTCGTTGGTTTCATTGCATTGACATGGGTTTTTCTATTTAACGACCAATTGTTTCTGACGAAATATTTCTAGTACAAGAATTTGAATGGCTCTTGTTTTTTCTAGCCGAGGATACGGCCTGTACTTTGAGCAGACGTTAGACCGTGGAAGAACAGAGGCGTGTGATACGTTTGGCAATCCAGCACTATGCGAAAAAAAGGACTTTGTATGTAAAGTACTGGAAGTGTACAAGTTTGCGTAAGTTCTTCCAACGAACCACACTCCAACAAGCACCGCCGTGCGGAGTACATCACTAACTGCTAGCAAGTTCTACCACTGTGCAGCGTACTTCACTAAGTGCTAGCAGAATGCACCGCTGTGCCAAGTACATCACAAAGTGCTGGCAAGACCCACCACTGTGCAAGCGTACTTCACTAAGTGCTGGCAAACTGCACCATCCTGCAGAGTACATCAGTAATTGCTGGGAAGATGCACAATTGTGGAGGGAAAGCCTTAAGTAACTGAGACAATATCAATCTACTGACTAGCGAAGATTAGTCGTAACCGGGTAAACTCCAGCATGCTTGGGGCAGGAAGTTCTTGTGAACAATTTTTTAATTACTCTATGCCAATTATGGCTTTACAGTAAGCAAAACAGCTTGTTTTAACATTTGAACATGGAATTTTATTGAGCACGGATAGTGCCATTGCTTCTTCTTCTTCTTGGGTCACTACACTACACTCGGCCTAGCTACTGCAGCACACAGGACATTACACGGTGGTTGAAAACCTTAAGGTCTCCAGGTCTACAGGGCTCTGGTAATAGGGGGCATTCCAGGAGATGTCCCATAGTCTGGCCCCCCTCGCAGTCACATTCGGTTGGGCTATCTTCAATGTATCCCCATTTCTGCATGAGTGGACCCTGCATCGACCACCCCTGTCCTCATGCGATTTAGGCATAGCCAGGTAGGTCGTGCCTCATTGGCTCCTGGTGGGAGGGATTCCTGGATTGCTACAAAGCTGATAGTCAATTCACCCATGTATGTGTAACCATAGCAACGTGTTGCCAGTAGTGTATATATATACATGTTGTTAAATCATCAAGGTCCTCCCTGCAGACACCGTGGTCATGCAGTCAGATGTACATGTACATGCATCATCGATGTAATTCCTGTAGGGTGGTACGCGTTTAGTGAGTTGTGTCTGTCATGCTTGCCTTCGAGTGCGTGAGTAGATGATCGTGTGTGCCTAGAGTGCAGTCGCAAGAATTTATCGATAAGTGCAAGGGTCAGGATTGCTTGACAGGTAAAACGACAAGGTTAAATACATCTAAGACTATTCCACGGTTTTAATTTCAATACTGAGGGTGAGGTTCTCAGTGAGTGCATCATTAATGATGTAGTTATGAATAAAATAAAGAGCGTATAAAGAAGGAGAGCGTACAGTATTATTTGAATTAATAAACTCCCCGTTTTATTTTGACGATTCTTTGCAGTATTATTGATCAGCTGTCCTACCTGGCAAAGTTTCTTAATTCAACTAATACTGCAACATGGTTTCAGCATTTCATCGTTGTACGCTCTCCTTCTTTATACGCTCTTGATAAAATGTGCAAAATTCTGTTGTGTATATGATATATATATATATATATCAGGGCTGGCCAACATTGGTGATAGGTGAGAGTGAGATGGAGGGCGGCGAAGGCGCCGAGCGGGGGGTGGTGTGGAATAGCATCCAATTTGTGGCCAATTTGGTGCAATCTAAATGCTGTTTTCAGATATTGTAAGATTTTTTTTGGGCTGTGTGAGATATTTTAGCGTTTTTAGTTCATGCAGAGTTTTATGCGATGGCTATTGGCTAGCATCTTTTTTGCTGTGGGTGAGATATTGTATAGATAGCGTGAGGCGTGAGATTTGGTCAAAATGCTGATCTCAGACCGGTCAATGACCGTGAGAGTTGGAGCCTGTATTATGATATATTATATACTAATAAGAGGAAAACTAGCACGATGCTAACATATATGACAGTTGAATTGCCCTGTAGGCCGTTGAATAGATGTCTTACTATTGTGTGTGTGCATCGTAGGAGGTGAGTAGTTGCATGTTGTGCGTGTTCGTTCGTGAAGCACAGGCTGGTCTAGATCTGTCCATTCTAGTGTGCACTGCAGTACTGGTGATATTTGTGTGTGCGCGCGTGCGCACTTGCCAGCTCGCGTACAGGCTAACTGGTAATGCTTATATATGAATACATGTAAATGTGGAAGAACACTTTGCATGCTAAAAAATGTATATTGCCACGTTGGTTTTCTGATATGCATAGTCACACACATGCAACATGCAATCTCTGTGTCATACCTGATCTGTAATGCGTTATATTTGCTAACGCTCCATTAGGAGTGTTCCCGACTTTGATATCATTAATGGCTTATGATTATGATAATGATTATTGAATTGATAATCCTAAAGCCGTAACGCCTAACGCTACCCTACCTAATGACATTAAACCAAAGAATATAATGACGCATGACCATATATCATATATATATATATAGGTATATAATGATGTATTATGACCATTTAAATTAAAAGTTGGGGAGAACTCCTAATGGAGTATTCCTGTTATATTAACGGTGGCTCAATGTGTATTTAGGCACTGTGTGTATTATTGTTATACTCTGTGCAGCTCGTGTGTATCGCACATCCATACAAAGAGACAATCCTAACAACTGTTACGTTGTAGGAGCTACTATAGTGCGGGCGTAACATCCGTACCGAGAGTGGGGCCCGGACGCCCCCAGCGTCAGCGCCCCGGTCCGGCCCGGTCCGCCGCGCGCCGGCCCGGGCGCAGCCCGACGACCCCGGGACCCCAGTCGGGTCGAAGACCGCATGCGCGTTCAAATCTGCCATGTAAAGGGGTATTTTCGCGGAAAAATCGCCGGCAAGAATTGTAAAAGGGGGTGTATTTGCTTTTCAGCGCCGGGTTTTTTTTAAAGGGGGGTGTTTTTCCTCTCTCTCTTTATCTTGAATATCATCAGACAACGTTTATTAATCGGATCAAATTCGGGCTGATTTCTGCTAGTTTTGGCAGTCATTGCGGTTTTTTATTTGAAAATAATATATTGCTCCCTGTTCCCTCGCTCACTGAAGCTCGGCACTCCGTAGTGTAGACTGGTAGCGCGGTCGACTGTTCACCGCTACCTAACGTCATGACGTCATGTCGCGAAGGATACGTCCGGAGTGAAGGTGGCGAGGGTTACAAGTCTAATTACGTAGCTGTTCGCGGTTTAGGGGGTATCTTCCAAGGGCGGAACCGCAAAAGCCGAGAAAGGGGGTTGAGAATTTTTGGCGTCCTGAGATGAGGTGGTGTTTCAAGGGAGGGAACGAGCATATGCGGACTATCACTGAGTGGGGGGGCGGGGTGGGGGATGATCGCGATAGCGGGGGCAAACTAACCTTGGCTGCGGCAGGCAGTCGGCCGGCGGTGACCGTAGGCATGCCAGGTGCTAGGCGGGTCTGGGGCATGCCCGCCGAAATTTTTGAATTATTTTAAGCCATTTTCTGCAATTGAGGCATACTGTGGGCCTATTCTCATGTCTGTGCACTATCGTCAACGCCTAGACTCAACCGCTACAATTAGGATTCAAACCTTTCCATGAATTTTCAGAGGAGCGTACAAGTTTAGGTTACTAATGTATAATACATGTAATTAACAGGTAGAATTGCAATTTCTCAGCAGATTGTCGTTTTTTTTTGCTATGTTTGCAACATACTTTTTGGCTATTTTTTTTCTCTTTTTTTGATCTGGGGGATGATAGTGTAGGAGGCATCCCCCTCATTCAAAGAGGCGGGAATGCATCCCATCCCGGATTTTAGCCCTGCTATAGAAAAGTACGGCTTGTTTTGTTCTTTCGAAATAGGAATGAGCGTCCTGTGACAAGAATTAGATTCTGCAATACGCCCATGTTTATAAGTGCTGTGAAGGTAATAGTAGTTACAAGTAATGTGGCTTGTAGGTATTTGGTAGTGCAACGCTTATACGTTCCTAGTAACAAGTGTCGTGCATAGAACAAGTACATTGATATTAACAGAATTCGATAATTAATTGAAATTGACTTATCCCCCTGGTGTCTATGAAAGGCGGGTTTAGCTAATCAGTATTTCAATCGGCTGTGCTGAAGATAATATTTATAACAACGTGGCACAAAGTTGACGTCTTGGCGTGCACAAATGTGTGTGTAAATACAAAGTGAGTGGGCTTGATTTTCCAACAATATCTAACAATATTAAATGGGAAAGTGGCTGACTTGCTTGGGTGTATAGGTCAATTATAATAATTTACTTCTGATAATAACAATGTCTGCTACGGTGTTAATATTGTTTATAGCAATAAGAACACGTCTTAGCTTTATAAATATGTAGATATTATAAATATATATCAAGTAATGTTTCTGTATATATGAATCAATGTGCGTGTGTACGTGTGTGTGTGTGTGGGTGTGGGTGTAGGTTATAGTAATTGCGGCAGTAGAGTGGGTAAAACGTGTTGTATGCTGTCACCAAACAGGTGAGGCATGTTGTATATGTCCAAGGTGGGTGTGTTGTTACTGTCAGCGCAAAAGGTGAGGAATGTTGTATACTGTACAGCAACAGGTGAGGCATGTTGTTATGTCAGCGGAAACAGGTTGAGGGAGTGTTTGTTGCTGTCTGAACGGTGAGGGTGTGTGATATCTGTGCCAAGAGGTGAGGGTGTTGTATCTGTCACAAAAGGTGAGGCTGTTGTAATACCTGCCCAAAGCAGGTGAGGGTGTTGTTCTGTCAGCAAACGAATGAGACCTGTTGTATACTGTCACAACGGTGAGACATGTTTATGTCCACAAACAGGTGAGCTGTGTATACTGTCAGCCAAACGGTGAGGCGATGTTGTATACTGTCCACATGTGAAACATGTGTGTATACTGTCACAACAGGTGAGACATGTTTACTGTGCACAAACAGGTGCGGATGTTGTATGCTGTACAACGGTGAGAGCGTGTTGTTACCTGTCACAAAACGGTGAGGCATGTTTGTAGTGCACAGTGTTCAGCCAGAAACAGGTGAGGGTGATGTTTGTATACTGTACAACAGGTGAGGGGCTGGTTTGTATACTGTACAACAGTGAGGTGTGTGTATAGCTGTCAGAGCAAGAAAAACAGGTGAGGCATGTTGTTATAATGTCACAAGCAGTGAGGCTGTTGTTATACTGTCACGCACGTTGGAGGTGTGTTGTATAGCCGTCACAAACGGTGACATGTTGTATACTGTCACAAACAGGTGAGACTGTTGTATACTGTTACAGAAAAGGTAGAGCTTCTTGTCACAAACAGGTGAGGCTGTGGTATACATGTTACACAGGTGACGTGTTGGTTGTATACTGTCACAAACAGGTGAGGCGTGTTCTATTAGCCTGTCACAAACGATGAGCGTGTTTGTATATGTCACACACGGTGAGACTGTTTTATATGTCCCAAGCAGGTGGACTGTTATCTGTCCCAACCGGTGAGGTGTGTTGTAGTACTGTTCACAGAAGGTGAGACATGTTGTATTGTACGGAACAGGTGAGACATGTGTAGTACTGTCACAAACGGTGAGCTGTGTTGGTATACTGTCACACAGGTAGACTGTTGTATACTGTCGCGACAGGTGAGGTTGTTTAGTTCTGTCATAAACAGGTTGAGGGCATGTTTGTATACTGTCACAAACATGTGAGAGTGGTTCTATTACTGTCAGCAACAGGTAGGCATGTTGTATAACTGTCCAACAGGTGAGACTGTTGTAGTACTGTCAGCAAGGAAGGTGAGCTGTGTTGTTGACTGTCAGAGGAGGTGAGCTGTGTTGTATACTGTACCAACAGGTGAGCAGTGTTGTGCCATCATGTAGTGTATAGATGAGGGCTGCTACGTACGTACCTTATGGCAAAGGCATTGGTTCTATTGTGATCTTCTCTTCTAGCACAGCTCTTGCTGCTGACCTGTCCACTTGAGGCAGAGGTACGCTCACTTAGGAGTGTTTCGCCATTTGGATATATTATGATTAAGTGATTGATATACTAACCCATACGCTAACGCTAACCCTAACCCTAATCCCCCTAACTAATGATTAACAAACTATTTAGTATGAATATATATATATGTTTATTATAAGCATAATGTAATGTAAGTTGGGAACATCTAATGGAGTATCACCCAGCACAGGCGGTATGCAGCATCAGACAGTGTAACACGAGCTTTACAAATTACAGAGTGTAACACACCTTGTGCACTGACTCATGTGTATGAAGCCATTTTCAAATTTCTGTGTGCCAGATTTCTGATAGATATACACACGTATATGAAGATATGCGTGTGCAACCGTTGCTAAAGTGCATGAATATGTTTGTGCGTTTAACCAGCCCTCGGCAGTTATTTGTGGTTTTGGTATCACTTATTGATTATTAAGTACTTTAATTCAGTGCTGGGACAATATTAGCTTTATTTTGCCATCGCTTGATTCTATGGAGCTTTACACTTCAGTTCTTTTACAATAATAGTGGTACCATCATCACAACCTACGTTTAAAGTGGCTAACGTTAAAATGTCTACCGCATCATTCACATACTTGTTTGAATTTATTTAGCTTTTATCTATTGTTAACAACTTATCTCCTTCCATTTTTGTCCCCCCCCCCATTTTTCCAAGTTTCTTTGCCAATGTTTTAATCAAAATCTCAGAATGTGCCTATATTGATTCCAGAGTTGTCCCACCATCTGCTTAACAGAAGCAGATGACACTGACTCGTAAGTAAGTTCTATTTGTTTATCCACAACCATGAGGTTGTAAGTTTGTGTAGATGTTGAAATGTCCCTCTCGCATGATCTTGTCGTAATTGGTGACGTTTGCCATAGAAAGAGTGCCATGTTTGTCCTAGTATTACACAAATCTATCATTTTGGCTGTTATATGTGAGTAACCAGCCCCACACAGTATTTTAAAGTTATAGGGCAAGTTTTGTTTTCAAGTGGGATGATTATATAGAATATGGTTATCTATATAGCTATATGACTATACAGTGCCATAGTAGGCACGATTTATGCAAAGGCGTGACTTGTTGTTTGTTGTGTTTTGCAAAGAAAAATGATCATGCCAATCTTATTTGTATTGGTGTGTATAATTTCTGCAGGGAGATGAAATTTTGCTCTCTGCGTTATCAATAATCTAGTATCTTGTTGAATTTTGTGTTGCTATATCTACGGATAGCTTGTTATGTTTGCCTACACTGTATATACAGTAAACAATATGCTATTGTTGTAGCATTTACTAATAACTGTTCCACAACAGTTACACACATTTATTTATATATAGAGAGAGCTCACCGATGTGTAAGACTTGTTGAATTAATGTTTAATAGATGAGTACATTCGTGTAGCTTTTGCACTGAAAACTTTGGTGCTCTATATTACATGTAATGCATATTTCCGATTGCAGAATGTTGCAGGTGTTGTTTTAGTAAATGTAGGATTAATGTTGCAGAGCATTGTATAGACAGACAATACTTCAAAATAAATTGGTCAGTGAACTCGGACCAGCTGCCCATAGAAACGTGACATTTAATAGTCTGAATTTATGTGTAGCATTAAGCGCTAGTAGTTTGGAGTGCCAGAAGTAATTTTGCTAAACCATAGCAGACTGCATGCCAAAGGCACTTGGCATATAGATAAGATGTTCCACCTATACGCATATATATACATATGTAGATTTGACACCGCAAAGTAAAATCATTTGAAGCTGCAATAGCTTGTGTATGTAATTAATTGCTATACTCTAATGCAATGTAGGGGTGGATAGAGATTTGTGAATTGTAATTGCCATCGATTAGTTCACTAACATATCTTAAGCACTGTCAAACAGGGTTAAAAGATGTGGAATACATAACGATTATGTAGTAAGGCTGTAGCTCATTCATGTATGTACATCGTTTGTGGACTTTACTCAGCAATAGAAAGCATGATTGTTATAAAATTAAATTTGGTTCCTTTTATGTTGTATAATTTGAAACCTTGACACTGACTACCTTCAGGTATTTATCTGTTTGCGATACAAGGATCATAAACGTTAGAAACGAAACGATAACGATTGAATTAAATGTGTATAAAAATAATGTAATATATAATATAATACATATGTTCAAATTAAAAAAAGTTAGTTTATATACAAAGCATAATCACATACTGCACTCACTTCCTACTAAAAATGTCTTCATTTCTCCCTACCTCGTAGTCGTGAGTAAATTAACTGGCTCTCATTGCATTGGACTTGGTATATAATTTTGAAAACAGCATTGCCATAGTATTTTTGATAACTAAATATCAGCACACCTATCAAGCTTTCATTACATGTTATCAAGAGTACATAATAGGAGATTATAATTAAAAGGAGGAATCTCCTATTATGTACTCTTGATGTTATATGGCAACGTACCAGACTGCAAGCACAGTTCAACATCTCTGAAACAATCAACGCTGCCGCAATCGCTTAATAAACGTCAGCTCATCTCTATTTCTGATGCCATATTCCTTCAGTGGCTTCTTGTCATCATTTAATTTCTGTCCTTCGAAGGTCAACCAGTACGTCCTCCACACGTACCGCCAACTAATATGTTTAAGCGGCCGGGACACGTCCCTGGAAAGTTTCAGCGCGACGTATCTCGTTATGGCGCCTTTCAGATCTCGAACAGTCGCCGCCTGAGTGACGACGACGGGGTACACTTTGTCATCAGCGCGTCGCACGTTCACCGTCATGGACCTTCCGTATTCGAGCGCAATTTGCGAATTAACCTCGTCCAGAGTTACATCCGTCGGAAGGTCGCACATAAGTGGGTCACTAAGCAGTGCTTCCAGACCCTCTTTCACATTTGCCATTGCATCTTGGTGCGAAAGGGTTTGGTCAGTGCATTCAGCAGATGATTCCTGTTGAGGCTGTTCATCGTTGGGGTCTTTCATCTGTTCATCGTTGGGGTCTTTCATCTGTTCATCGATGAAGTCATCTTTTCTCTGTTCTTCTAGAGTTGCCATTCCTAAAAGCCCAAAAGCAAGACTAAGAAAACACACGGTGACTTTTGATTATAAATGGCAGATTTGCACGAATGCTACCTTCATGGTTTTATACAACAGACTAGCTGTATGGTTACTCTAGCACGTCCTTGAACTTTACACTCCAACCACCAACCACCCTCCACCTCACCACACCACCACCCTCGCACTTCAACCTCTTCCAGACAGCGAGGGTAGGGTACTTATGCCCAGCGTTTTACGTTCTCACTGGTTCTATTACATTTCCATTCCTGGGGAGCAAGAGCCTCTATTTTATGTGGTCATCAGAGCCAGGATAAATTAAAAGCCCCTAATGCTAGTGAGAGCCAGCTTTTTATATATTGAGAAAATTCACTGCCCCAGCAAGGGGTTTAACTAACAGCTGGTTCCACGATTTCTCTAGACATAATATCTTCTGTGAGTTTGCTCAGAGTGGCTTCCATGAAGCATTTATGTGGAATTATTAGGTGACAGAAAGCACAAAAACATTGGTAGAAAAATACAACTGGCACTTCTTTACTATAATTTTATTACTGAAAATTGGAAATAATCCAAGTGCCTGTGGTTATAGTATTTATCAGTGGATGGGCCACCATGCCTCCACTACAATACCAATTATGCAGTACATACACTATCACAGACGTCCCAAGTGTATATTGAAAGGACGGCGATGGACCATTATCACAAGTGATCCCTTTCTTGGATTTTCCCAACTTGAGACCTCTGCTAACATTTCTAAGGCTCTAACTCTTCTTCAGGCTCAAAAAGAGGGAGTCTGCAGCAAAATAAGGAAGTCCGCAGTCTGAAGTTCAACACTAAAGATATTAACAATAACGTGTGTGCTTATTTTGAAGATTCATGCGGTTGCACGTATGCCAAATTGTCTTTGGACATTTGCTGAAAAAAATACGGCAATTCCGCGAGGCCGTGCTCTAGAACGAACTAGTTAGTATAGCAGAATTTTCAGGGAGTCACACGGACTCCTCCATATGTCAAATCAAGGAGTCCGTCGGACAGTAAATCAGGGAGTACCGGTATTTGACTCCGGACTCGCGTTAATTTCGCACCCTGCACTATGATAGCATATATACCGTTACCATAGTCACGTGGGTTGTTCCAATAATAAAATGATGCTATATAACACAAATTGTATATACACTACCAAAGTCCCAATTTGCAGATTCGCGATCTCACATCATAAGTTTTACGCAGTGGCTGGAGGTACGGCAGCCGTCGTTCGTTGAAGCCCCATTTTGGCGTTAGGGTTAGGGTTAGGTTTAGGGTTAGGGTTCTAGCTCATCTAAAGACTAAACTCTCAAATCGTGAATTTATTTCCCAAGGCGTTATTTCGAAATCTGGCGCCACCGCCGCCATCTTTGTCTCGTTAAGTATGAAAGCGAATGGACTGCCGTACTCGTAATTTTTTTTCCTAGGTCAATCGAGAACATAGGGCTCTAGTGAGCGCTGCCATTGGTTGATACAAATCACATGCCTCAAACTCCTGTTTTATGGTGCATTCACTGCATTGTGACCCTAACCCTAACCCTAACACTAACCCTAAACCTAACCCCAACCCCAACCCTAACCCTAACCCTATTTAAAAAAATATATAAAAAATAAAATTTTAATTGTAAAAATTAATTGTTGTTATTAAATTGTTGTAAATAGGCCTAAATCATGTATATATTTGCGTTAATTGGGAAAAAATGGTTAAGCGGATAAAGATAAAAAAATACAGAAAACAGAAAAATAATTATAAAATGGATGGGATTCGATCCACCGACCTTTCAGCCTTGAATTGCGTGCCGCGTCCTCCACCAAACTAATCTTTGTCCTCACTCCAATCGTGCCAGTGCTCACAGTCTCTCCGGCTTCTACGCTATCGACTATGCTTGCTGACACGAAACTTACAGACTAATTCATTAATTCGTATCGATCTCTCATGTTGTTCGCATTAATTATCGAGCCTTGCGCCACTCGATATAAGTTATAGTCACTAGCACCAACAAGAACCCGTCTCTGCACGTCGAGCTCTTTCAATCGACATTGGACGTCCGTGTATCGCACTGGACCGTTACCGTATGCCATACATCTCTTCAAATGAAACAATTCACCTCACTGAAACAATCTTTTCAAATGTGAACTATGTGGTAATTACAATCCAAGCGTCTGAGTCCGCACTTACACTCCTCTCTCTCTATTCGGGTCGGCAAAATTTCAAATATGAAGCTATTATTTGGTTTAAAAACATCCTTCACTAGTCAACAGAGGCAGCGCGATGTGTTATTTGGATGTCGGTCCCTGCTGCAAGCGTGGCTCAAAAAGTCTCAACATTCTATACTATTAGTCTAATCATTCACTGGATATATGTCCACTGATATGTCTCGCGTGTCTCTCGCTAACATAGCATAATCGACATATGTTCAGTCTCTCTCATCTCTTCGCAATCCGAATCTACACACATCCACATTAGCAAAGGATCGTATTACTTGTGGCCGGCACGCCTATGGCGGCGATTTACTCTTGTCACACCGAAAAACAACATGCAGTACTCGGCAGGCAGTGCACAAGAGACAAATCTCAGTAGCGCCTCTTGTCACTCTCTCTCTTGTGAAAATACAGAGCAGAGGGACTCCGCATCAGATACAAGAATACGAAGATCACAAGTGCAGCACACAGCTATGAAGAGCAACGGTTCATACATGATTGTGTCGAAATATTATCAAACAAAAAGGTGCCTTCAGAATAAGTATTTTCTTGAGGACCACTTTATGTTGGCACGGTGTAAATAGCACTAAATGCACTTGCGGGCTGATATATTCGTTCACAGCCAGGTGCGGTCTCTAAAGAATAGGGTCTTATGTCTCGCCAGCCGGTACTGCCCCCTAGAACGTACCGGGCTGGTACGGTCCGGTATACCAGAACCGTTAAATTGACCTACCAGCACTTTTGCGCGAAGCATATTCAAACAGTAAAGCACCCACGCCGCCGCCGATCGCGGCGTAACACACTGGACATTCATAAAAACATACTAGACCCATATACACATATAACACGTATCAGTCTATAATACACTCACATATATGATATATACATATATATTCCCATATAATGTATCATGTGTCCAGTGTAACCGCGATGGCGGCGGAGTGTGTTCTACTGGTTGATATATGCTTCAGACGTGCGACAAAATGATGGGTATGTGACTGCCAGAACACCAGGACTCATATTTGTCGTCCATTTCTGCTGAATTTTGAAGGTCTCTGTACTCGGTTTCTGCGAATACATTCGGATCTGCGCCTCCTCTAACGCGGCCCTCTCAAATCCGCGCCTGGTCTAGGCTCGGATGCAGGCTAGCGGATAACGGCACGCCGTATCTTGCACTTAATGTCTGCGACTCATCGTGCTCCCACGCAGGTCATTGATTTCTCTTTTCTTCTAAGGTCAATATCAAAGCAACTATAAGGGCCTCTAGCTGAGAAACGCCTGCTATTATACTGGTTGACTCCTGATGGTGCGTTTCCCGGCTTGCGACTCAATGACCGTCACTAAATTCCACAGTGTCGTCTATTCGATTTATAGCACATCGCAAGAATTCATAATTCCAATATTCCTCAATAGGCGCGAGGCGAGTAACGGGG
>NW_014577724.1:54955-64195 GCF_000485595.1 Priapulus caudatus
GTACCCTCGCGTAACTATTTGATATGGTTAACTTAGGGTTAGGGTTAGGGTTAGGGTTAGGAGTAGGCGTAGCGACTCCCTAGACTCGTTAGTGGAGTAGGCGAGGTATGGTCCGGCATATTAGATAGTACCAGGATACGTTCCGGTATACCGGACCGTACCCAGCGGTACGTTCCGCCAGTACCCTGGGGGACATAGACCCTCTCAGCTATAATAACCGGCTTACCGATCCTCTTGTCCTGACTCTTGTCCGTCAGCAGCTGGTGGAGCCTCTCCTTCAGCCGCGATGTTTCCCGCTCCCGCTTCCGGAGATCGTGTCGGTACTGACCGTCCCTGTGCTGCACTATCGACTGCAGCTTCTTCACCTGAGTGACAGAAAGATACACTCTAGAGATATCCGCTATGCTCACGACTGCATTCGCCTCACGTATTTCACATAAAGACTGTGATATTTGTGAATCGGATATGTGGTGCATGTATACAGTCAAACCCGTATGCATAAGTCTTACTCAAGGGATATGCCAAGTGTTCTATATAAGACAGTAGGACTGTCATCGATGCCACCTCATCGATTAAATCGCGATGGATTTGGCGTCGATATCGATATCGAAATAAATCGAAAAATAGCGATCCGATTTTTTTTTTTTTTTTTTTTTTTTTTGGTAAAATGTAGCAGCGGAGCATCGTAGCATTTTTGACTGAGCGCCGCCGCCGCCATTATCGGAAGTAGTCCAGGGCGCATGCATACAGAGACAATCAATAACTGTGGTGTTCTATTGTCTCTGGTGCGTATCCGTTCCGATATACCGGACCGTACCCAGGGTACGTTCCGGCAGTACCCTAGGGGACATAGACCCTATGAGCGCTACTATACCTGCGAGAATCTCGCGGCATGCTCGTAGCGACGCGCTTCTGTTGATGTTCGTATACTCGTCTTGTCGTGGACCTGCTTTATCACCCGAAGTATTGCTGCTGCCTCTAGTTAAGCCATCTACGGGCGTTAGCCAGAATCTCGCGGCCTTCCGTTGTCGTCCGTTCATATACTCGTTTGGTCGTGGTCCTGCTTTGTCAGCTGAAGTGTTGCTGCTGCCGGTAGTTAAGCCATCTACGCGCTGGCAAAATTTCGCGGGCCTTCCGTTGTCGTCCATATACTGCTATAGTCGTGGTCCTGCTTTGTCAGCTGAAGACTGAAGTGTTGCTGCTGCCGGTAGTTCATGTAGTATAACCAGCTGGTGTGAAGGCACATATCTATGCAGTAGTAGCAAAGCCCCTGTTTAGACGAGTTTACTACAGATATACTTGATATTATCAAGCATAGTAGATTGATTTCCTTGCTAATGTACTTGGTCTAATATTGTATGTTGACATATATTGTTAGGAGTTGACAGTTTTGTTTTGTGCCGAATTTGGACTAGATTGTGTATGTATTGTTACGGGGTGTCACGCCTGATGGAAGGTATAGGGGATTTCAAGATGAAGTTAGTAGGGCTGAAGTATCATGTCTTATGTGTAGGTGAAACAGCTACTAGGCATGCCCTGCTACAGAGGCACGTGTGTCGAACTGGGCCAGCAGCTATAAATGTTGCCGCTTGCCTGCGTAGCGTTGTTTTGACTATTTAAGTGCGTGCTGGGTTTTGGGTAAGCTATCGGAAGGCTTGTTTAGAGAGTAATGAATATTTAGCCGAGTCTCACGCAGGCATCACTGGCCGAACTGATATACCCGATCCGTCTGTTTGGCCATGGTGATTCAAGGCCACGGCTGGTCAGTAAACACCCCTACAGTACATACGGATAGCTCACTCAGTAGCAAAGAAGCCTGTATGAAGACCACCACCATGTTCTAGGCAATCACATACGTGTATAATTGTAGTACAATCATGCACATCAAATTTAGTGTATTAGTGCAGGGCCGTAGCCTGCGGGGGAGCAAGGGGGGCAGATGCTGCCACCCTTAGATTTTGGAGCAAAATTAACAAAATAAATTGTTCTACTAAAAGAGAACTGTCGTAGTCAGAATGAACGCTGTACATGTACCTAAAAGAGCCTCAAATACCATCTCCTGCGATCTACATTTTCAAAATTTTCTGTGGGTGGACCCCAGACCACCCACCTGTTTCTCACCCCCCTCCTTGAAATCCTGGATCCGCCACTGCCCCCATAGGAATTTGCTCAGCCTACGGCCCTGTATTGTGTATATTCAGCATAGAATCCAATATAGTGTCCAGAATTATAGCATCAGTAATGAATATGCCTTTAAAATTGTAGTTCAAACGTTTTTTAGTTTAAGCTGTCTTACAGTGTTGTCAGTAGTATACATGGGTCAAAAATACGAACACGCATACATTGCATCTAATTTTAACTTGCGATGTTCCTCTAGCGACTGATACGTGTCTTTAGCGTGCGACCTTTAATCTTTTAAGAGTTTTAATTGTGAGCGCTAACCGTTAGCCCAACTTACCCCTCCTGTTAAGTAACATAACTGTTATCTAACATATCAGTGCAATGCTAATGTAAAACTTTGGTTAGTATGACTCTTACAGTAACATACGACCTGTACAAGTCTCTAGTTCAGATATCAATCACCCAGCCAGACCAGGATTACATAATATATGGTTATGATCATTAATATATTATATATTTTACGACTATAATATATATGACCACGTATATTATGTGTAACTATGATACATACGGTCATGTACACAGTCATGTATCATATGTCTATACATAATATGATAATATATACGACACTAATATAACATGTCACTACGTATCATATACGCGGCGATTAGTGTTATGGATTCTGTGTCCGTACGGCGGCCATGACGGGTGCACGTCCCAGTGATCCCGCGTAACCATAATATATGATGTATATCACCATGTATCATTTACATAGTAGTTAGCGTTATGCATTCCGTGTCCGTACCGCGGCCATGACGGGGGCACGTTCCAGCGATCCCTCGTTGCCGCTTCTAGTCTTCTTTTCTTCTGGTTTTCTTCGTCGCTAATCTCGTCGGCGTCCTCTTCGCTGCAGGCATGGACATCATGAACGCGTTGCCGCGGGCGGACGGCGCGCGGCGGGCCACGTGGAAGACTCACAGCTCGGGCAACCGGCACGAGGAGGAGCTCTACAAGCTCGTCATCGCAAACTTCGAGCAGAGCAGCAAGGAGCTGATGGAGGAGAACCGGGCGCTGTGGGAGCAGCTAGCAGACGTGGAGAGCCGCATCACCGCCCTAGCGCAGTCGCCCGCTGCAGAGGTACGTCCGTGCGCGCGCGGAGTGCGTGCGGAGAGCCCGCACCCTCGTCCTTAGTGTATGCTAGCCCTAGCACGCGACCTTGACTAGCAAGCGACCTTGACTAGCACGCGACCTTGACTAGCACGCGACCTTGGCTACTAGTTTGCACCTTCCGGCTAGCAGGAGACGTCAGTTAGCATGTGCTCCTAGGTACCTTATGCCCCCAGATAGCATAAACTCCTAGCTAACATAAGCCTCCGGCTAGCATGCACTCCTGGCTAACATACGCCCACAGCTAGCATGCAGTCCTAGCTACCACACACCCACAGATAGCATGCACTCCCTGCTAGCACACACACACAGCTAGCATGCACTCCCTGCTAGCACACACCCACAGCTATCATGAGCGAGTCGGTCAGTAAAGGGGAAACAAGCAATATTTTATCTTAGGCCCAGTGGGTGTTTCCTGATTCCGCCAGCCATTTAAAGGTCAAAACTAAATGTATTAACAATAACACGTGTGCTTATTTTGAAGATTCATGCGGTTGCACGTCTGCCAAATTGTCTTTGGACATTTGCTGAAAAAATCCGGCAATTCCGCGAGGCCGTGCTCTAGAACGAACTAGTTAGTATAGCAGAATTTTCAGGGAGTCACACGGACTCGGGACTGCATAATGAAATGAGGGAGTCCGACAGAAAATCACGGAGTATTTGACTCCGGACTCGCATTAATTTCGCACTCTGCATTTTTGCCTTGTATACTATAGGAAAAATCGGGTCTGCGGTATGTGTGTGGGGGGGTGGTAACCATCTGAGGCCCCTCTGCATCTGCGCCTGGAGATGTAAAGTTGTGATAGAAGTACAAGCTCGTTCTGTATCTCAATCTTCTCGTACTGCTATTATCTGACAGACTAGTACTGCAAACACAACTGCACACCATCTGCATGCTATGTGGTTAACCACAGCTACTTGGGTGCTTAGGTGCTTAGGTGCAAGCAAAAACTGTCACGTTAAAGTCAGTATATAAATTCGTATTAGCTGTACTATCTGTAATATTAAAGTTCTACATGCAAATTTGTGCCAGCAGTATCCTGGTAATAATATCCCACTGAATGTCTAATCTGATGTCTTATTTCACTGCATTTCAACCTGGCCACCGTGTAAATCATATACAGTCGGGTCAGTCGAGTGTGTATCGGTGTTTGCAACATCTGGTGAAAATTAATACCGCAAAGAAGGATTGGTGGTCTTACAATACCAGACTTATGGCATGGGCTAAAATTAGATCAGTATGAATAGGGAATGTTTTTTTCTGGTAAGGAGTGTTCCTACTCCAGCAACTATGTTCTCCATAAGCTAGCAGTGATGAGCAGTAATGGTGGTAGGGTGTGTGAATTGTGCTGAGATATTTGTACAGATAGTGGTGTATATAATGTGTACTGTAATCTGTAGGAGCTCAGGAGGTTGTATGTTTGTGTAATTTTGAACATAATTATTGTAATTGTGCCGTAGCACCGGGCCTATGTATGTAAGTGCACATTTATCTATTCTTTTATCAATATGTCGAGGAGTAAATAATACGCCTTTTATTCAGCGCACATTTCTCATATTTAAAAGTTTAAAATGTGTTTGTTCTTACTTATCAATCACTGTACAACTGCAATGTCTCAGTCTTCCCCCATCCTGCCCCTACAATGCAGCTGTGCAACCTCGACCATCCATCGATCTGTCCCTGATTTGATCAGGAGTAAGATAATATAGTATAGCCTATATTATCTTACTCCTGATTTGATGCTATCTGTACCTGAATTATGGTAGATCAACTATCACCCTGTCCTGCCAAACTGTGTGATGTCTCCGCAAGCACACTGCTTCTCTGCAGTATAGCTATGCTAAAGAATCCCTAGTAGTAGGTCTCTGGTTCGTTGCTATTGGAAGTGAAACCTGCTTGGCTGCCTGCCACACATGTGTTCGTCTGCTCTAATTACTCTTGCTCGCACGCACTGACTGACACGCGCAGCCTGCACGTGCCTACCACATTCCCAGCCTCCCTCTTCGCACATCCGACGATGCTCAGCTGCGTGAATTTGGGTTTCCGCAGATGCAGATTGGCATTCGCTGTTGCCGAACGAACGCTCAGACCTGTGAAACGCTGTTGTCGGAAACATTTCGGGCACGGTATCGCACGGTAGAGACAGTGTCTTAGTTGTTCCGTCAGCAGTTTACTACACGTTCATCTCTGGGTACTGTGCGTTACTCGTGTGAATTTTCGGGGGCATAGCCGTGAGCAAGATAGCTGGTGGCCTCCGGTAGGCTTGCATACCCGCGGCAGTTGGAAACAAATGCGTGTTTTCCTCTGAGATTACATATTTATGTGCGTGTGTGCGGCTGTGTGCATAATTAATGAGCAGCTACTCATTCGTTCTTCTCGTATTGACGATAACTCGATGCGAACATGTCGGAGCGATCGCCTCCGCGCATCATGTGACGTGAGTTGATCTGGCAGCAAAGACTCCCTCGGCGCGGGGCAGCATTACTGCTAAGACGCACGTGTCGTCAGACGCATCCACTAATCCTCGGACATTTTTCATTTCGAGGGAAGCTGTCGTGATATCCGAAAGCTGCATCTGTGGCACGGATCCTTCGCCGACGCGTGGGCTTCGTCTTCGTTGTTCCCCTGCGCCCGTACGGCGGCCTCTGCAGCGTGCGCGCGCGCTCGTGACGTACGGAGGAACCGATGTTTTTCGCCGCGCTGAATATTTTATGGAGACGCGAAGAACCCGCGAGGGAGAGTTAATCTGAAGGAAGTGGTTCTGACGTTTTTATGTTGACCGCCTGGCTGCGTAGGTTGCCGGCGTAATAAACGGTGCAGCCGCCGGTGTTGTATTTCGCGGGGAGCACCGGGTGATGGATGGATACATGTGTTTTCACTGGAACGAGCGATCAGCAAGACGTACCTGGCAGGTAGGTAGATGGGGATTATTTCGTTGGCTTCGCAAATCGCTCCCGTCGTCACCATCGGTGGTTCGTCTGCCTGCGAACGAAATTGATTCGTGGTTTTCATCGAGTTTTATGTTTTGTAGGTTTTGCATTGAAGTTTTCTCTCGTAGGTCTCCAGGTTTTGATGTCTTCGTCAGCATATCTTTTTATCCTTGTCTTTTTCGGCCAAAATTCCGACTTCTGAATTGCGGAGTGTATTGGACGAGTAAGCGTTCGAAAATTTGTTTATCCCAGCGCAGCCGGGAACCTTGAAGATTAGGGCTGAGGCTGTTGCAGTTCAAGTTTTTGTAGCCTGGGAGGAAAACAGTTTCAGTAACTCTTCAAACATATTCAACTGAAAAACGCAGATTCCTAGCTGAGTTTGATGTTAGGTGTTGTTACTAAGAAAACATTTACTATGTGGTGCCAGGAACTTGGAAGTTGGTGCGCGCATTTGACTCAGTGCTGCTCAGAGAAGTGCATGTACTGCTGTAACGTACGTATCAAAGACACTGTGATAAAAATAGTGCTAGAAAAAACTTAAGGTAATAGATTTGAGCTCGTGGCTTCAACAAGAGTCTCTGTACTGCGTGAACTACGGTGAAGACATGTCGATTTATTAATGATAACACTTGGTAAATTTGTAGTTGTCAAAACATTGCATCTATTGTGTTCAAGGTTACAATTATAAATATATCGTTAACATTACTGTTTATATCTCATGCTTATCACTTAAACTACTGTAGTATACATCTTATTTTTGTGCTTATTTCAAGAGGTTCTAGCTTGCAGTTTCACCACATGGTCCAGATAAAAAAGTCAAACGCCTTGTCCATTTCTGTATTTTTTAATCCTTGTGAATACTACTATCTACTAAAAGTTTGGTAATCTTTTTTTATTGGTGGTGCTGACTTGCATTGATGTTGCCAATGCCAATTACAATACGATTTTTTTGTTTTGCATGTAAAATATATAATTATAAACTTTTGTAAAGTTCTGCATATATATCAGAAATAGATAATAGGGAATTATCTACTTCTGATATCTATTATCTACTTCTGATCATATATATATATATATATATATAGGGAATGATGCTGAAGGAATATCGGACAGGCAGATGCGATTAGCAGAAAAATAGACGTTCACCGAAGCTTTCATCCGGATTTTTCATCAGTAAAACCTGTGAATCTTCCTCAGTTTAATTTCTGCGCTCATTCTCGTTTTTCTAACCTCTTGTTCTAACCTCCTGCAGCGCAACAGCATGGGAGACTGGAGTCACGGCGAGGCGCATCGTCAGGATGACGTGCTCCAATACCTCACCAAGTCGCAAACGCTCGCCGTGCCAGCGACGCGAAGCATCCACGAATGTCACAACGGCGACGTCAACCGATCGCTCGACGACATCTTCCCTCCGTCTCCGCCGGCGCCCAAGGAGCGCCTCACTAACGGCGGAGTCGCTGTATTCTGCACGAGGGCAACATTGGATAAGTGTGTGGCATTCCTGAATCAGGTGCGTGATGTTAGCGCTGGCTGCCTCTCTCGCTGCTGGGTGAGAGTTCGCTACTGTGCCGTAAATTTCGTGATGTATATATTAAGTACAAATTCTTGTTAATCGCGCTGCAAAATAAAATTGTGTGCATGCGTGACAGAGCCTGGACGACAGGCTGAGCCATTTCGTATGAAATGCGTTTGAAATGCGTTGCCTAACCCTAACTATAACACATTGTTCTGTTTGTACCTATTTTTAAATACACTGTTCACTTTGTCCATAAACTGTCTGTGCCCGTGAAACATCTTGATACGTCATAAATAGATCATTTCACAACAGCTAATTAGCAGTTGCGATTTAATTAAGCTTGTAAGGCCTTGAGGTTAATAATTAAGGTTATTGAAGAGCAGTTTTCACTTCGCCGCTGTTAGCCTGTACCTTGGTTTTTGTGCAGCTGTTGCAGAACCTCAGAGCAGTAAACTTTATAGCTGTTGATCTGCATCTGTTTATACTGATGTTGAGCATGTGCAATGGCCATGTTTATTATAAACATATTTCAGCAGCATGCATCGCAATTAAACGAAATAGGTCGTTAATGAGCGTACAAACGAATTTTGTCAATATTTGATGTGGTTTGTTTGGCAGGAACTCTCTGTGCTGGGTTTCTCGTCACTCTATCACGCAAAATCGGACACGTTTGACGTCGTGCCCCTCTAGGCCGCAGTCGCCGCTGCAGGGTACGTCCCGTGCAGTGCGCGGAGTGCGGTCGCGGACGAGCCCGACCCCCGTCTTAGTGTAATGCGGGTAGCGCCTAGCAGCGCGACCTTGACTAGCAGCGCCCGACCTTGACTAGCAACGCGACCCTTGGTACGTAGATTTGCACCTTCCGGCTAGCAGGAGACGTCAGTTTAGCATGTGCTCGCTAGGTACTTATGCCCCCAGGTAGCATAAAAACTCCTCGCTAACATAAGGCCTGCCGCGCTAGCATGGCACTCTGGCTAACATGACGCCCACAGCTAGCATGCAGTCCTAAGCTACGCACACAGCCCACAGATAGCATGCACTGCCCTGCTAGCACACACACACGACGGGCTAGGATGCACTCCTGCGTACGCGACAGCACGCCACAGCTATAATGAGTCCTGAGCTATGCACACCTCCCACAGCTAGCATGCATGCTTCCTGCTAGCACACAACCCACAGATAGCATGGCCATCGCCTGCTAGCACACAGGCCCGACAGATACGCATGCACTCCCTGCTAATGCACACACCTCAGCTATCTATCGCACTCCTATGCTAGCACACGCACACAAGCTATCATGCACTTCCCTTGCTTAGCACACATCCACAAGCTATCATGCAGTCCCTGCTAGCACAGCGCACCCAGCAGCTATCATGCTAACTCCTTGCTTAAGCACACACCCACAGCTATCAATGCACTCGCTAGCTAGCCAACACACCCACAGCTAGCATGCACTCCTAGCTACCACACGACCCACAGGCTATCATCACTCCTAGCTAGCACCACAC
>NW_014577724.1:68283-72519 GCF_000485595.1 Priapulus caudatus
TGTGCTTTGTTTCGGCAGGAACTCTCTGTGCTGGGATTCTCGTCACTCTATCACGCAAAATCGGACACGTTTGACGTCGTTCCCCTCGTCAATGCAGCTCAGGAGTTGCTTCAGATACATCGTGATCACCTGAAGCATCGTGGAGACCTGGAACACAGGTAGTGAACGTGAAAGAATGTGAAAGAATGCCGAAGAACTTGCGTGTGCAGCACGCGCAGGTCTGCAGCACAGACGTGAGGCACATACAGGTGCACAGGACAGATATAGGGCACTTGCTGGTCAGTAGCAGAGATATGAGACACATGCAGGTCTGTGGCATGGGTATGTAAAACATACAGGCCTTTGGCATGGGTATGAGGAACGTACAGGCCTTTGTCATGGGTATGTAAAACATACAGGCTTTTGGCATCGGTATGAGGAACATACAGGCTTTTGGCATGGATATGAGGAACATACATGCCTTTAGCATGGGTATGAGGAACATACAGGCCTTTGTCATGGGTATGAGGAACATGCAGGACTTTGGCATGGGTATGTAAAACATACAGGCCTTTGTCATGTATGAGGAACATACAGGCCTTTGGCATGGGTATGAGGAACGTACAGGCCTTTGTCATGGGTATGTAAAACATACAGGCCTTTGGCATGTGTATGAGGAACATACAGGCCTTTGGCATGGGTATTTGGAACATACATGCCTTTGGCATGGGTATGAGGAACATACAGGCCTTTGGCATGGGTGTATAGATTAGATATAGGGTCAGTTTGTAGCAGCATGGCTACGAGGTTAGAGCGTCGTACGAACCGTTACTTAGTCGAGCGCGTTGTCTCGATGCATGGGTGTATAGATAGGGTAAGTTAGAGCGTCGTACGAGCGTGTTACTTAGCCGAGCGCGTTGTCTCGATGCATGGGTGTATAGATAGGGTAGGTTTGTAGCAGCATGGCTACAAGTATTGAGCGTCGTACGAGCGCTGTACTTAGCCGAGCGCGTTGTCTCGATGCATGGGTGTATAGATAGGGTAGGTTTGTAGCAGCACGGCTACAAGTATTGAGCGTCGTACGAGCGCGTTACTTAGCCGAGCGCGTTGTCTCGATGCATGGGTGTATAGATAGGTAAGTTTGTAGCAGCACGGCTACGAGGTTTGAGCGTCGTACGAGCACGTTACTTAGCCGAGTGTGTTCTCTCGATGCATGGGTGTATAGATAGGGTAGGTTTGTAGAACCACAGCTACGAGGTTTGAGCGTCGTACGAACCGTTACTTAGCCGAGTGTGTTGTCTCGATGCATGGGTGTATAGATAGGGTAGGTTAGAGCGTCGTACGAACCGTTACTTAGTCGAGTAACACAGCTATCATGAACTCCCTGCTAGCACACACCCACAGCTATCATGAACTCCCTGCTAGCACACACACACAGCTATCATGAACTCCCTGCTAGCACACACCCACAGCTATCATGCATTCCTTGTTAGCACACACCCACAGCTATCATGCACTCCCTGCTAGCACACACCCACAGCTATCATGCACTCCTTGCTAGCACACACCCACAGCTAGCATGCACTCCCTGCTAGCACACACCCACAGCTATCATGCACTCCTTGCTAGCACACACACACAGCTAGCATGCACTCCCTGCTAGCACACACCCACAGCTAGCATGCACTCCTTGCTAGCACACACCCACAGCTATCATGCACTCCTTGCTAGCACACACCCACAGCTATCATGAACTCCCTGCTAGCACACACCCACAGCTAGCATGTGGCCCTGACTAACGCGAGGCACCGGCAATCGCACACCCCTGCCTAGACTCACCACATTCCCAGCTAGCAACCATGTAAACACCGTAGAAATGTTCGTGCGTCAACAGTTACTAAACGTGGCAGGCGGCGATGGTGTAACGAAACATGAAATGTAAACGTTGGATCGTAGTCTGTAAAACAGACGGTTGAGAAAAACATGACTGATTAGCTGTTCGCTTGCTTTTCTTGACGTCGAGTTTGTGTGTGGACCCTGTGGGTGGTTGTATTCCTAATTACTGAGCTATAAAGGATGCATAGGGCCAAGCATTCACATGATATATGTACGTACATATATCTGCTACATATTACTATTTATTCATGTTTGTTCGTGTATGCCGTGGGGTGATATGATTAGCATGATAGGTTTATGTACAGGTGAATAGCCATGCGATGTATCCCAAAGAGATAAACCATGCTAAACTACCCTTCTTTGTGCGTCAATTATTATGTTAGAGGGAGTTGGATTTTTTAAGGATAATAAATATATATAAAATATATAATATAATATTAAGAGCTAATAATACTAGTATAACAGTATAAATAGGACATAATATAGCTAGTATTGGTAATATATATCTCCATGTATGACTTGTTCGCGAAGCCGTCTTCGTTTATTAAACAGGACGATGAGGTGCGGAGCGTCGAGACCGCGTCTGTCTCCTCACTCGGAAGCTGTAGCCACGGCAACGGGCCGGCAGCGGAGGAGGAGCAGCTGTTCCCTGGACAGTTCCACATGCCGTATGACGCCGTGAAGGAAGATCTACAGCAGCGCCTGCAGCACAAGTTCGAGCTGCTGAGAGAACGCTTCAGCCAAGCCGGAGCCCTCGGTATGCTTATGTATATTATATTATTATATATTTGCGTTAATTGGGAAAAAATGGTTAAGCGGATAAAGATAAAAAAATACAGAAAACAGAAAAATAATTATAAAATGGATGGGATTCGATCCACCGACCTTTCAGCCTTGAATTGCGTGCTGTACTCGCTCGGCTATTGAGGAATATTGGAATTATGAATTTTGGATGTGCTATAAATATGACGACACTGTGACGTCATTGAGCGCCGAAACAAACTCAACCAATAGCAGCGCTCACTAGAGCCCTATGTTCTTGATTGACCTAGGAAAAAAAATCATGCCTGCCGTAGCCGTAGCCTCGAGACATTAAGTCAAGATACGGCTGCCGTATCCGTAGCCATGCACCGCCACCAGGCGCGGATTTAGGCCGGTTTGCACCGGTTTCCAGAAACCGGTCACAAGCCTCAAAATTCACCAGAATGCACCAAATATAGCCTGGTTCTGGCAGTCAATACGTTCTGGTATACCGGACCGTACCCAGGGTACGTTCCGGCAGTACCCTGCGAGACATAGACCCTATGCTTGAACCGACCCTACGTATATCAGCCCAAGGCATAGGCTATTTCACCTCCACATAAGTTCCTCAAGAAATACTTATCTGGCACCTTTTTGTTTGAAGATGACACAATTATGTATGAAACCGTGCTCTTCATAGCTGGTGCTGCACTTGTATCTTGTATCTTGTATCTTGGAGTCCCTCTGGCTCTGTATTTCACAAGTGACAAGGCACTGATTTTCTCTTTGTGCACTGCTGCCATCTAGTGTTGTTGGTGTGCAAAGATCGCGCCATAGGCCTCCGGCACTATACGATCTTTGCTGGTGTGTTATTCATTGCGAAAATATGTCTATACTTTTAGCCAAACACACGAGACATATCAGGGTATATCATAATGATAATAATAATAATTTGACTTTGCCGCTTGCAGCAGGCACATCCAAATAACACATCGGCTTGCTCTGTGACTAGTGAAATGTTTTTTAAACAATAATAGCTCATATTTAAAATTTCCCCCAATAGGTAGCGCCACGTTATGTAAATACCACATAGTTCACATTTTGAAAAATTGTTCAGGTGAATTGTTCATTTGAAGTTTGCATCGACGTCCGTGTACACCGACATCCATGTCCGTCGACGTGGGTCTGTTGGTGAGTGACATAACTTATATCGTGCGCAAGGTGATATTAATCCAAAACATAGCTTACATTAATAATAGTCTTAATTTCTTCAGCATAGTCACTACCGAAGAAACCACTGGCACTGCACTGGCACAAGATTGAGTTGGGCTGAGGAGATTGCATTTACTGATTTTAATTTTTAGGTGTTTGACAGAGTGTCAGAGGTGAGCACCATCACAGGCACTTGAAGCGTTTCAATAAAATATAATGCTAACTAAATACGAAATCTATTTACTACCAAATTCTTAATAAAAACACTGTCTGTGTTCGTAACCGAGCTGTGTCACGCGAAATCACACAAAGCCTGACGAAATTCTCTCGTTCGCTCCCGTTGCGCAGTTTATGTAAAGGCTGTGTCTCCTGCAACGGTACCGTCGCCGATGTTTTTTCTCTTAAAGT